>NW_006239389.1:0-4552 GCF_000226075.1 Solanum tuberosum | reverse complement strand
CCGAATTTTAACTTGAAGTTGGTCTTTGTATAAGGTCTAAATATTAACAATAACACCATATTGATAAGAAACCAATTGGTGTGGTAATCAATTAAACATACCAATTTAACAAGATCATAAATAATAAGAAAATTTCGAATTAGGTATTTTTATACGCACAATAACTTACGTTGGTGCGGTAATCAATTAAACATAAAGTTATACCAAAAAATAATCAGTGAATCGGCTGTTTAATAACCACCAAAGTTGATTTGCTATACCACCAAAAAATATCACTCGTAGAAAAAAATATTACTTAAACCTAATAATATAACAAAAAAAACTAAATTTATACCAAAAAACGTACGTGATGAGTCCCATGCTATTAAACCTAAAAGATTACCAGATGCACTATACTAATAATCAAATCATATAAATTTTATGATACACTACAATGACGTACAATATAAACAAACGAATAATTATCGAAAACATTAAACACCGATGGTGTGGAAAAACAAATATTAGCAACGTAAAAAAATACCAAATCAATCATTTTTTATTCACATACCTGATGAGTCCCTTCGCCTGTTGCGTTGTATTAAAATTGAAAATTTGTTGGTATCCATTTTGAATTGTCGATCAAAGTAGTCAGAGAGTTTTATTTTGTTAGAAATCTCTCTTTCTGGGAGAGAATATTTAACAACTCTGAGTAAATCAGGGAAGGTAAAATAAATTGGAGAAAATTAAGGGATATGTGATTTGGTGGGTGACTCATTCTACGTTTCTTTTTTTTTATAATTTTTTTTTATATATTAATTCTAGTTTTGTAAAAAAACTATTGCTATATAAGTGGAAAAAAAGTATTGTTATATAATAGTAATTAAGGTACTTAAATTGTATACTTAAGTTTTTTACCCGCAGTGAACCCCTGAAGAAAGTTAAACTTAAGATCAAGAGACTTTAGATTATAGAAATGTAGTTCTTCTAGGTGTCCTGTAAGTGAATTATGTGAAATGTTTAGGTGCGACAATGAGTCCCATCTCATGTTGCTAAACTAGTTAGGGATTGGGCCATGAATCTTATTATTAGAAGGGTAAAAAAACTTAAGTATACAATTTAAGTACCTTAATTACTATTATATAACAATACTTTTTTTCCACTTATATAGCAATATTTTTTTACAAAACTAGAATTAATATATAAAAAAAAAATTATAAAAAAAAAGAAACGTAGAATGAGTCACCCACCAAATCACATATCCCTTAATTTTCTCCAAATATTTTACCAAAAAATAATCAGTGATTTGGTGGGTGACTCATTTTCTTCAATATAATGATTGGTTGTTGCACTTCTTAAGATTTGAAGAAGACACTCAAAAGCAAATTTTGTTCTTTTTTAACTTGTAAGCAACATTAAATCATTTTTTTTTAGGAGAGAGTTCAATATTGAGAATAAAAATAAAATAGAGAATAAAAAAGATGAGTATATGGTAAATAATAATATAAGGTCAAATTTTTAGCAGATTTATAAGGAAACACAATTTCCCACTTAAGGAAATTATTTTCAAAAAATGTTTCATTCCCTTAGAAAAGTGGGGAAACTAACGGTTATTTTTTTGTATTACTTCTTACATGTTTTTTTATTTTAAAATATATATAATTTTAAGTAATATGTATAAGTATTTTTAAAAAAATTGGGGGCCCCCAAGTGATGACTTTAGTGGCCTAGTGGTTAAGACGACCCTGCTTGGAAAACATGGATAGTCTATTTGTGTTGGACTTGAGAAGCAATAGTTTCAGTGGGAGTCTTCCACCGTTATGTAGTCGGACCACTTCACATTTGAGGACCATTGTCTTGAATGGTAATCAATTTGAAGGACCTGTCCCGATGTTGTTGCTCAACTGTAATTCCTTATAAATCCTTGATGTAGGAAATAACAGTATAATTGGTACATTTCCAACTTGGTTAGGAACTCTTCAACAGCTTCAGGTCCTTATATTAAAGTCAAACAAGTTCCATGGACCTATAAGTGCCTGCCAGACTGAATTTTGCTTTCCCATGTTGCGGATCCTTGATGTTTCTCGTAACAAATTCAATGGTTCATTGCTTCCACAAGTTTTTAAAAACTTCATAGCAATGATCAAATTAGATGACACGAACAAAGGTACGATCTAATATATGGAACCAGATCTTGACGTGAACATAAGGTATATAGATTCAGTGAAGTTGGTGATCAAAGGCCAGGATATTGATCTAGAAAGAACCATGACAGTTATAGATCTCTCAAGCAATCATTTTGATGGTGTGATTCCCAAAGCGTTAAAAGATCTTAGCTCACTTTGGCTACTCAATTTATCCCATAATGATCTCAGAGGAGATATTCCAACGGAACTGGGACAAATGAATATGCTTGAAGTGTTAGATTTCTCATGGAATTGGCTCACTGGAAAGATTCCAAGGGAACTGACTAGACTAAATTTCCTGGCAGTCTTCAACCTCTCTCAGAATGTTCTCGTCGGACCGATTCCTCAAGGTTCACAGTTCATGTTAAATTTATGGGTTCGAGTCACCAACAACTATAAAATACTCCCTCCGTTTCAAAAAAACTGACCGCTTTTCCTTTTTAGTCAGTTTCAAAATGAATGACCTCTTTCTTTTTTTGGTAACATTTTAATTTCAACTTTCCACGTGGCATGTTTAAGGCCACAAGATTAAAGGACAATTTTGTACATTTGACATAACTTTAATTTAGGACCACAAGATTCAAAAGTCTTCTTTATTTTCTTAAACTCCATGCCAAGTCAAACTAGACATTTTTTTGTGAAACGGAGGGAGTAGTACATTTTTCATGTTACAAATTTATTTTTCCTTTGTGCTATGCATAGAGTGGAACCATTGAATGATCAGTATTTTGAAATTTTGATGGAATCCTCCTAGTTTAATCTGCTGTTGAGTAATAGTTCTAAGATTGTTAGGATATATGCTTTTTTCCTTCTTCTGAGATGCTCCCACACAGGCTCTTTGCATGAAATTAATAGTTTGTGGCGGCAAACAAACTATTATATGTGTACTTGAGCACGTCGAACTGATGCTTTTTTCACATTATTCAAGCAGATTGTCAGTTTAACACATTTTTATTTTGAGTTTAAGTATACCATACGAATCAATGATGTCAACATTCAATACAATAAACACAACAACTACAGAGAGTAGCTATCAATATCATCTTATAAGAATTCTGGTCCTCCAATGGCACCTCAGACCGGAAAATTAGCTGTATACCATTTCTTTTCACAGTTATTGTGAATGCCACATGTTTCACACCAACAACTCCTAATGTTAACAAAATCAAGTTTACGACAGCAAAATTAACATAGAGTGACTCTGATACCATCTGTAACGGTCCAGCCAGGTAGTGATATTGTCTGTTCCGGGCTTAGACCCGCATGACTTTAAAACGCGTCACTAGGTGGTAAGGCTTGCTTACTTATATATCCAATATCTCTCCTATGTTTTGCCGATGTGGGACTTCTTATAGGGCGTCACAATCCATGACCAAGATCGAACATTCAATATTCCGGACAACAAATTAACCAAAAGCTAGGCCTACTAGCTTAAAACGTTTCCAATTTATGACAATGTTAGACTTAGACATATGATTTCAAGTAAGAATTGAAAATAATTAGTGTTGGAATGTATGCGTCACCAGTGATCACAGGACCAGGTCCCTGACATAATAAAATTACAGAAAATAAATAGCACAATGTAAAATAGGCACAAGAGTTTTACGTGGAAACCTCCTTGCTCAAGGGAGTAAAACCACGACCTGTCACACAGGATTTTCAACTGTTTTCACTAATCTTCTCAAGTAAAAGTGAAACACAGATTACAACCACAACAGTGAGATTAACACCCTAATCCCACAATAAGTAATACTCCTATTACTTAAACGAGCCAAAGCAATAATCCTATTGCCCACTAAACCAACTAACTCTAGTTGATCTAGACTTTAAGAACCCCCAAGGCTCACTCTAGCCACCAACTCCGATCTCCAAGATAAGAGCTTAAACGAGCACCAACTCTGCTCCACCACACATCAACTAACTCTAGTTGACACTCCTAGGCAGTGTTTTAAAAAACTCTGTTGGGACTCGCCTCGGGGCTTGCCCTAGGGCGGGACTCTAGCAAATCACCCCGAGACTCAAGTGTGGGGCTTAGTTCTGTAAGACTTACGCCCTAAGTGCCCGATTGTATGCCCTAAGCACGCCTAACGCCCAACGCTCGAGGCTCGCCTAACAGATCTTACACAAATTATGTGTTAAAATCTTTAGTTAACATTGTTGACCCTCATAATTCTTGAATAATTGATGATACATAATAATTTTTAATCTATATAGATAAAGAAGATTGAGAATAGCTCAAATAACAAGTTTTAGCATCGCATCTTTCCTATTTGGTAACATTGTGAAAGTACTTACATATTACGTAAGTTTTCTTTTATAAATACGTCATGGAATTTTACTTTTTCACTTATCAAATTTCAAATTTCAAATTTCAAATTTCAAATTTC
>NW_006239388.1:434437-436040 GCF_000226075.1 Solanum tuberosum | reverse complement strand
TGATACTGTGAGGGTTCCAGTACCTGATTTTTGAAGATTCTAAGTGTGGAGCTACGGAGGGGATTGACGGACCGTAGATCGGTCTACGGTCCGTCAATCCCCTCCGTATCTCCATACTTAGAATTTTCAAAAATCAGGTACTTGAACCCTCGTAGTATCAATCTACGGATCAACAAGACGGTCCGTAGATCAACCTACGGACCGTCAATGGACACCGTGGTTCCACACTTGGTCAGATTTCCCTGATTTGTCCTCCATACCTTGCCTGCTGATCTACGGTCATCACCTACGGACCCTAAATGGACCTACGGTCCGTAGATCACCTCCGTGAATGCCCTTCTTCTGTATTTCTTTCAGTTGTCTCTATACTTCCGCGCCTGAACATCTTTCCTGCAAAACATGATAAAAACACATAAGAACCAATATAAAAAGGCCCTAGATACACACAACTTGTAAGTGAAATGTATTAGAAATACCGTAAACTCACGGTATATCAAAAGGAACACTTACCTTGGCTCTGTACAACTCATTAATAACTGAACTCAATATAAAGCAATACGACACATGCAATATATATAAAGCTTATAAAACAGTGTAAGCAACTTAGTTCGTTAAAGATAAAGCGATAACAAACTCAAATTTACTTATATATAAAATTAATATAACTTTAGTGGGAGATTCTCTAACCGACAACCACCACTATGAGCCTAAGTGGTGATACAACATCTTGCCCACGCTGCCAGAACTGTCCTATACTTTGCCGTCATATAGAACCCTTAACTTAGTGGATCCACTAGTCTATGCTAAAAGCATCTTAAGGAGTCATCTAAAATGTATGATCCTTTACTACCCATGATGGCTACATGGTTCATGGAGACTTGAGTTAATATGAACTCGCATCTCCATATCGGTGCTCAATACTACTCCCAAATATACTTAGCTCATATGTTAGTAAAAACAAAACTTTTTCTTTGAATTGAGATAATTACTCAAAACTTAGCTTAAAAGCTCTCTTGGAATCGATGTTCCCTTTTCTTGTTCAAATGAGAAAACATTTATAAACTCTTTGGGAATACTTAATTCCCTAATAGCTTTTCATGAGAAATGAACTCAACTCTTACTCTTTGCTTTACTTGAAACTTGATCCTTAAAACGAAGTTAAAAAGTTTAATAAGGACTCTTGAAAACTTTAAGAAACTTTACTTTGACTTGCTTCTTAACTTCTAGACTTGACTCTTAACTTCTTTGACTTTGATCTTAACTTTCCTTGAATTGGATTATGGATTCAAGGTTCATGATCTCATATGTATGGATGATTTCATGATGTTTAGATGTACCTTAGAGTGTTAGAATCGACTAGGAAACATAGGTACATCGCTTAGGAACTAGTACGAAAAGGTGGGAAACGAATGGGGAGAACTGGCGTCCCTGGCACTCTAAGAGGCACGGGACACCAGCCCTCGAACTTCAGAGGGCTCTGGCTGGTGCTCTGGCTGGCGCGACGCGCCAGAGGCCAAAGTTCAGAGGAACTTTTGTGGCGCTCTGGCAGGCGCGACGCCCCAAGCCCTTTCCCAGAAAATCCCCGATTTTCTTCTTCGTTTTC
>NW_006239388.1:422683-434104 GCF_000226075.1 Solanum tuberosum | reverse complement strand
TTTTCAAAACTGAATTAAGTTCTGTTTTTAATGAATTAGGAAATTAATTAGAGAAAAGTCTACTTTGCCCTTCCCTAAATCCGAATTGGGACTTTCCTCAATCCAACAGCCCAACTTCCGAAAGACATATCTCACTCATACGATGTTGGAATTTTGCAAACTCGGCTGCGTTTGAAAGATCTCTCCAAGGGTTTTCCAACCATATCAAGAGTTGTTCCTAAATCTTCCTGAGCTAGGAGTTATGGCCGTTTGAAAATGGCCAAAACTCACTTTCTTAACTTAGACAAAATTTCCAGATTTCCTTATTCTTTCCAAAAATCAATATTTTCATATTTTAAACTCTTTATAGTCGTTTCTAGGTGCGAGATGTTACAATTTATAGTTTGTAAAACAACTCAAGGAAAAGTAAATACAGAATGACTCCTCAACTCTATCGATCTATGAAGCATCTATAGTTCAACATGGATATTGGGACAAGACCCATAACACCCTAACAAGACTAAACTGAAAAGGGAAAATCCTCCGGAATGCAAGGAGGTTCACCAAAACTAATTGGAACGTCAAATGATCTCAATGAAGCGCATGTTAATAATGTTGAACACATGTATCTGCATCCTTATAAGATGCAGGTCGAATGATATCAATACATTGAGGGTACGAGCATGCAAGTAGAATTGGAAGCATGGGTAACTGAATAGATAAGACTGGAAGAATACTCACATCAACTCAACTTCAATACAAAAGCAGCAATAAGAGATGAAATAATTAAAGCTTTATAAATAACAGATGTCAACTCAAGAATGTATATAAAAATACAATAAAATACTCTTTACTCTTATTTGGGAGATTCTCTAACTGACAACCATCACATGAGCTACGTGATGATACAACTTCTCGCCCACACTGCCAGAACTGTCTTAACTATTTATCCAAATTGGAACTCAATCAAATATATTTGCCTTGACAGGACCCATGGTCCAAACTATTTACCCAACTGCCCCTTTGTACTGTTCACTGAACCACTGATTTGTCATCCTTGATACCATCAGAGTATTTATATACTTTGATGGTATTTATATACTCTAATGGTATCAAATAGTAATTAAACAATCTTTTCGAGGTACAAATGTTCTTTTTCCTTCTTTTAAACTATAATTATGTATAGTAAATACATAAAATATGCTTACCTTATTAATATAATTTTTTCATATATTTGCCTTAGACAATCCAATATTTCTTCTCCTTCCGTTTTGGCGATTTTGATATTAAAATGGAGATGTGGTGATGATCAGAAGATGTTCTAATCAATGTTTATACATATTTATACAATGTAGATACAATGTGTGCGTGTATATATATTTATTTATTTACTTATTTGTTTATTAAATGACAATTATTTGAGGAAAAAAAATTAATTGACAGTTTTATCTATCAATATTTATAATTAGAACCTTCAAACTCTTACAGTAATATAAATTTATGCATGTATGTACATTTCTGTACAATAATGTATATTAATACATAAGCAATATTGTTTAAAAAAAAAGGATTATGCGGGTGTAGTTTTAAAATATAAACAATATAATATAATTATTTTCCTTATACGGTACATTTTAAAAGTATTCCTAAATTATATGTATCGTTTTATCAAGTAATCCTACTCTATGCTAAAAAAAACCTTCCAATTAAGCCTATTTGAGGGTAAGCTACTTTGCTTATCGAGAATATTTTTTGTGATTAGGTCTGAATCATGTTGTACATGAGTAGCTTTGGTAATATTCAATATAAGTGAACTATTTAAAATAGAATCAATATAACATTTCATTTTATCTACTTTATATATAAGATTTAAAGTATGTGAATATATTAATTTTTCTATGCATAGACAGTTTGATCCAATCACTACTATTATTGAAGCGGAACAAGTTATTTAAACAAGAAGAGACTATACTATTATAATTTTGTTGTATATTAATGCATAAGAATGCATTATATTTTCTTTTCAAAATTTTACCTTTTTTCTTACGAAAAATTCATTATTTTGACTTCTTCAATTAATAAAAACTCCATTATTTTTCAATATGATCATTATTATAGGGGTGTTCACGGGTCGATTTGGGTCAGTTATTAGTCAAAGTTAAAACAAAACTGATTTTATTGATTTTTAAATTATAAAATCAAAACATATCAAATATAATATAAATTTATCGGTTTGGTTGTTCTCGATTTTGATTCAGTTATTCGGTTATTAACCATACATAATTTATTTATTTTTAAATGATTCATTCAAGCCCATTCCACCACTATATGAGTTGCAGGTTGCGTCGGACCGTCTATCATTTAAAAAAATTACATTTGGGATTGTGAGTTAAAATTTTGAATTCGATTCAATAATGAATTTTAGTGCACTTGAATATGAGATATTGACTAGTTCTTATGAGTTTTGAAGTTTGTGGGATCAGATTGGGCTAATTTTAAATTAATGAGACAAAAATATCATGCCCTATCCACCACTATAATGATTGAGGGTTGCACTGGGCCAGCTTTTTTTTTAAAAAAAAAATAGCATTTGAGACTGTGAGTTAAATTTAAGGATTCGACTTTAACAATGAATGTTAATGTACTTGAATATAATACATTTATTAAAAAAAACTAGAATAAAAAAGATATTTATGAATGTTGAAATAATATATAATATATTGTATTGTATCAACTCATCATGGTACATTAAATGACATATTTTAGAAAATCTAGAGAAAATCATAAAAAAGAATGGTTTTGTGAAAAAGATATCATATATATTTGATTGAATAACAGAGAAAAATACGATAGATGAAAGATTTATGTTATTAAATTTACTTTAAACGTGTATTAGAGTAGAAGATAAGTTCAAAAAAAGTTTCAGTAAATTTATAACATTTTCCCTTCAAAGCCATTATTTTTAATAATACCCGAAATCTCAGAATATATCAACTCGATCTCATTGAAAGGATCAATTAAAAAAAGTTGTGTTCGCACTAATTCCTAATAAAGATTACTATTCTAGGTGTTGGACCATACAAAATATTTCCCACGGGTAAATTCGATATTAGGTCAAAGACCAAAAAATTCAACCCTTCGTTTGAAGAACTATTTGATAAAAAAAATTCAACCTAACTTTCCTCGACCCTAAAAATAAAATAAAATATAAGAACAAATGTTCAATGAATATATCGAATTAAATTAAAAGAGAAGTCTTACCTCTTGAAAAATGGGAACTTCAATTGTCTAATCATTCTAAAGTTCATCTCTCTCCGTCTTTGATGATTTTTAGGTATGTAGCTCTAGCTTAGAATGCAGTTTCAATATGATCCCATGACCAAGCTATTATAAATAGTTCCCGCGATCTCAGAAAACGTGAGTTCAATCTCATTGAAAGGATTGACTATAAAATGTGTGTGTTCACAACAGTTCTAATAAACACGATTATTCCAGCCTATTGTTTATACCTAGGATTTCGCTCTCATAATCCAGTAGTGTTGTTAAAAACTTCAAAGCTAAACACTTCATACAAGGAATTAGTTCGTAAAATTTTTGTCTCCCAGCCAACAGTTGGAGGCTTGAAATAGTGACGAGCAGAATAATCATCTTGTTTCATAAAATTGTTCAACCTGCTAAAAAACCCTTTTATGTGGAATTCCCCAAAGTATAGGTGCTCCATACAACAGTGGTAGCTCTGAAAGCCTAGAGATAATAATTAAATAAATTAATGATTAATCAAGCATAATAAAATGAAATTGGATACCTCATATTGTCACTTACAAGAATTGTGTTTTATCAAGGATGGAGTCGAACAAACTTCTTAATTGATCAACTTTAAGGTTTTGAATGTCTACACTTACCGTAGTATTTACTAGTTTTGGCACTGGATGATTTGAAGTGGCTGTTTCAATTAAGCTTAAAAAATCTCTGAAGTCTTATTTAAGAGTCTGAATATCATCTACAAGTTTCAACGTAAATAATTACTAAAAAGATAAAAAAAATTACTAATAAATTCTTAAATTCAAATATTCAAAACATACTATCAAAGGTCCAAAAGTTGCTCAATTGAATATTCCTATCGTTTCCTATGAAAACTCCATCGATCAAATTTCCATGGTTATAAGAGATTTTGTGAATGACTTCCAATCCCCACATTATTTGCCTAAAAAATAATCAAAATAAAATAATGAACAAATATCTTTAAAAAGTTAAATCAACAAAGATATTTATTATAAATTTACTGGAATTTTTTTTGAAAAGCATATCTCAGTCCGATGTAAGTACGACGATCTCCAAAAATCTTTCACATTCCATGTTTTTGTGTGTCATTGAACCAATTGCTAAATGGATGTACCTTTTCCACAATAACAATTCCTTGTCTTTTTCCACATCTCCTAAGACCAAGTGTTTTTGTAACATAGGGAGACTTAATTTGCCACAATACATTAAACAATTTTTTAGCATCTCTAAAATTCCGATAGTGTAGTGCACTAGCGTTGATCGATAAGTCAGAATTGCTAAAATACAAATTGTAATCCCATAGATTGGGTGAACCTATCACTCTATTTTCAAGGGTAAAAAATTGGATATTGTTGAAAAAAGAGTCCATTACACGACAACAAAAGAAATGTGGTACAATTAACATGTAATAAAATGATAATAAAACAAAATGAATGAAATTGTATACTTGAGTTTGTCATTTACTTGAATTGATTCGCGAGTTCAATAATTCTTTTAATCAGTCAACTTTAAATTTTGAATATTTATGACATTTTAATTTCAACCTCTTTTGAGTTTCAAGTTCAATTATCTCACTGACATTTTCTATTATTTAAAAATAATGAATAGATATATATGGATGCTAAAAATATATATAATATATTGTGTTGTATCAATTCATCATGGTTCACAAAATGACATATGAGCTAATTTAAGGGACCAAATTGAGCTAGTTTATTATTTTAATAGATTAAAAATACCAAGTCTAATTCAACATTATATGGGTTGCGAACTACGTCAGATCAATTTATTATTTCAAAAATAATAAATGTTAGAGCACTAAATTACGAGATATATAAAAGCTCTGAAAAATATGTAATATATTGTGTTGTATCAATTTATCATTGTTCACGAATGACATAATTTTAAAAAATCGGAAGAAAATCAGGTAGAAGGAAAGTTTTTGTGAAAAGAAATATTTAGATAGTTTTTAATTAAGTAATAAAGAAAAAGATGATATGTAGAAGATTTATGTATAAAATACCTGAAGTAGCAAAGCCTTGGGTCAAAATAGCACTTGGTCCAGTTATTTTACTTAAAATTAAAACATTTTTTTTGAAATATGGAATTATATGAATAAGGGAGAAACTCCATGAAAGGAAAATTAATGATTCATATAAATCGCTTAGTGGGAAATGTCCTGAAGAAATCCAACGAGTAACTAATAATCCTGTTATACAGAAAAAAGTAACTATTATGCCCTTTTCTGACGAATCGTATAGTTTTACAATTTCATCGACTAAAAAGGTTATCAAATGAATTGTAATTACAATTGAAACGATCGAAAAGGAAATGTGAGTTAATATATGCTCTAAGGTTGAAAATATCATAAAAAATCTTAAAAAAGAAGAGTCCCTTAATTACATAATTCTAAAATGGAAATCGGGAATTGAATTCATTATAAGATCTATTTATCCTTTTTAGAAGATGCTATGCCGCCACTCGGACTCGAACCGAGATGCATTAGCACTGCTTCCTAAGAGCAGCGTGTCTACCAATTTCACCATAGCGGCTTGTCTTGAACTCATAATAGCCTATGAATAAGCAATCGTCGAGATTGAGTAAGCTATTTTAGTTTAGTAATGATTCAAATGGATCAATAACAATAAAAAGTTGTTCAAATAGGAATTTGAGGTTGAAGGTTCATTATTTTTGATTTGAGTTTAGAGTCTTAGTTTTTTTTATTTAACCTGGGACTTTCCTATATTTTATACTTTCCTCGAATTCAACTCTTGTAACTAAACCGTTCTATACTCAATTAAGGAATAGAGTTCAAAAAGTTTTTGTTTTCATTGTTTAAGCAGCAATTTCTTGTTTTTTTTCATAAATCTAAAATAAAATAAAAAAGGAATTTTGACGACAAAATAGAAAGAAAAAAACCAATTTTGCATCGCTAAAAATTCAGAATTAGTCATACAAAATTTCATTAAGCAATTTTCTCTATTGGGTTAAGGGCAAGATATACATGGGGTCTATATAATAATTCAGAGAAAATAAAAAGTGAGAAAGTTCGAAAACAAAAAGGTTTCAAAATAGAATCAATTACTTTCAATGAGTTCTTAACTTTCACTAAAGATTTTTATATACGTTCTTCTATAGATATGCAAATATAGAATTTTATTTGCATTTTATTCTGCAAATAGGTCGATGGGAAAAATAAAACTCCCCACCTTGAAATAGATATGATCTTTATTCTTTTGTCAACAAAAAAGTTATTATTCAGTGAATAGTAAATAGAGGATTTCCTAATTCTATTATTTTATATATCAATCAGAAAAGCGAATAGAGTTCCGTTACATATGGATTGGTGAGCTAATCAATATCAAATAGGAAAGGTAAATCGTTCAATTATTCAATTATTATCTAATTGAATAATTGAAGAATAATTGAATTATTTTTTAAAGTTGATTCAAATTATTCTAACGTTTTATTACTTATTTATTTTTGTTTGGCGTACAAAAAAACTTTTTGAATTCCCGGTAGAAAGAGATTTCGCTAATGAAAAAGCCTTTAATGCTACCCAATACCCCTTCCTTTTCCAAATATTTTTACGAATACGCTTTTTTGATGTCGAAGTGAGTTTTTTTGGAACTGCCATTTAGAAATTAAAAAATTACTGATTGTTATAGCTGGATGTGAAAGACATCTATTGTTCAAAAAGAATTCTTTTTACTACTATTTATTTTCGAGCTAATAGTGTCCTCCTCAAATAAAACATTATCGAGATAGGCAAAAGCTATGTAAAAGTTGCAGAATACTGAAAATAAAAACAGAAGGCCAATAACTCATTTTTTTGTTGCAATGTAATGGATGTTTTTTTCAACAATATCCAATATTTTAAAATTGAAAATAAAGTGAGAGGTACAAACAATCTTTAAGATTGAGACTTTAACAGTTAATGTTAGTGCACTAAATTATATGATGTTGTGTCGAATCAACTCCTTAGGTATAAATATTAAAAATACAACATCCGTCTCCATTTACTTATTAAATTTTTTAAATTTGATTTCTTTTTTTATTTGTCATTTTTGACAAATCAAGACGGATAATTTTTTTTATCGTATCTTTAATTTATTAATATTGAATTAATGTTTTTGAAAAATGTAATAACTAATTATGTTTGGAAGCCTATATATTAATAAGGATAAAATGATAAACTCACTAAACCAATTATTATTTTCTTAATATGTATGTCAAATTAAAATTAAACAATTAAAAAAAATGGAGGGAGTAATTTTCATGTCATTTAAATTAATACATGTTATAATTTTGTTGTATCGTAATGCATAAGAATGCATTATATTTTCTTTTCAAAATTTTATGTTTTTTTCTTAGTAACCGAATTACAATTAAACGAAAATTTCATTATTTTGACTTCTTTAATTAATAAAAACTCCATTATTTGGGTCAGTTATTAGTCAAAGTTTAAAATCAAAACCAAAACCAACCAAATATAATATATATTTATCGATTTAGTTGTTCTCGATTTTGGTTCGGTTCTTAATTATATATAAGAAAAAAATTTAAAAAGATTCATTCAAAAGTGGGATCAAAGACAACAATTCATTTAGAACAAAAATAGTCAGAACAACTATCATTACAGAACTTTTGATCACTTTATTTACTGTGGTTAAAGATTCAAAATGAACCATTTTGGTCTAAAAAAAGAGACAATAACATCTAGTCCCACCAAGAATTCTCATAGACAGTTTTGAACGTTCTCATACACATGAAACCAATAAGATAAATGTTTTTGTCTTGAACATTTTTGTTTAAAATAAATTATAAATAAATTTTGATGAAAACATATAAGATATTTAATATATTATGCATGTATAATAATAAAATATATGTATATAATTTATCGGTTCGATTCGACTATTCCTTTGGGGTTTTTTTTTTAACAAAATCATAATCAAACAAAATGCTATCGATTTTTCAAAAATAAAAAACCAAACCAATCTCAAACCCAAATCAAATTGATTTATTTAACCAATTTAATTCAATTTATATTGATTTTTATCCAAACAGTGAACACTCCTAGTCATTAACATTAGAAATGGAGTAACTCCATATCAAGTCTTTATTTTAATTTTTCAAGTTAGCGACATTAGAACTTCATCTAATATTTAAAATTTTTGAATTAAACTATTCAAATTATTATATATGCCAATAAATTTTTTTGACAACAAAAATCAACGTAATATCTTGAAAGAAAATGATTAATATACAGGTTTAGCCTTTAGATTAAACACATAGAATCTTATTTTATAAATTCAAACAACTTGTTAAAATTGATTGTAAGCACTAATTTTATGTTTTCCTAATAAGTTCTAATCTTCTTTCATATGTGTTGAGTAAGCGTTTTCACTTTTCACATAAGCCATAATGCTTGTTTTTTTTAATAAAAATAATAAATTAAAATAAGTCAATAAAGTAACTAATAAAACCAAATGAATCAAAATGTGTGCATAAGTTTATCAATTACAAAAATATTATATATTTCGAAACTAAGTAATTGAACAAAATATTGAATTGGTCAAGTTTGACTAATTGATGTGATACTCTTGACACTGGATCACACAATTATGTTTTAAAATGGGCTATCCAACTAAAAGTTCTTATAATTTTAAATTTAACACATACTATTAAAGAACATAAAATTGCTCAATCGAATATTTTCAAGAAATTTATATAACGATTTATTGATGGCTTTCGATCCTCACATTATTTGCCAAAAACTTACAACAATTTCTTTTTGAAATCATTTCCACTTGAATACATGTACTATTATTACCATAAATCTTCCCCATATCAAATTTTCTTTATTATTACATCAAATAATTTAAATTATGTGGTTTCGTGATATATGGAGAATTGATTCGACACAACATATCACATAATTTCTCAATATCCATGATATAATCATATTTTAGTGCATTGACATTCATCGTCAAAATTGAATTCATAAATTGTAACTTACAAATCAAAAGATTGCTTGAATCTTGCGCTTTATTTTCAATTTTCACACCTTTCTATATACAAAGTTAAATTCTAAATTACATGATATTATCTAAAGATTGTTTAAGCTCTTCCTATTATGTCTTATATGACTTGTCTTTTGAAACTTTTTAATTATAAATCTGTTCAACCTATAACCCTGTTAGAAAGTAACTCCAAGTAATTAATCATGTTCATCTTATATTAGTTCTCCATTATGTGCATCTTATATTTAGCTAGTTATTTTTTTCACATAATTTAAATGTGTTTTTATTCTTTTTCAATAAAACTATGTTGATGCCCATTTTTGACATTTGTATACCCTTCTACTATATTAGAAGCATGAGTTAGAGATTAGATATCAACATGTCAGTTAAATGCCATTTAAATTATATTTGAGGGTATTTTAGACTTTTCATCATCAACCAAAGCTATGTGTCCTTTATGTAGCAAATTGAATTTTCCACATATCTTCACTGCTTTCAATCTCTTTCCCATCTCTATTCCTCAACTTTTTTTTCGTTTCTTTGTTGTAGCAGTTAGATTCAGAGAGAATCAATTGCTCGGGTGTTTTATGTGGTAATTTTAACAAGATGTTGTTTTAGGGTGTGTTTGGTATGAATGAAATTTTTTTCATGGAAAATGTTTTCCTGGTAAACAAGTAGATTTTTTACTTATTTTCTCATGTTTGGTTGGTGATACGCTCAAATTACACCTCCCTCGAGTAGTAACTGTCATACAATGACCGTCATTCTTTGGATTTTGGATGGTGTTGCTAGGAAGAGTACCAGGCTGACGTGGATTCACTGTAGTAGACAACTGGGTCATTTGCTGCTCTAGGTGCTTTATTGATACTGCATGCGCATCTACCTTTTGACCAATGCCAGACAAGTCGTTTCTCATCTCCTTCACATTCTCATCAGTTGCATCAAGCTTCTCATCATCTTTTGCATCATATCTTCAATACGCGTCATATTGCCTCCAGCTTCCCTAGCACCAGATTCCCGATTGTGAGGGGGAACATAAGGTCCAACCCGATCGTTTCTGTTTCCATAGTTGTTCCTGTTGTAGTTGTTGTCGCGATTGAAGTTCCCATCCCATACATAGTGACCCTCTCGGTTGTAATTTTCAAAGTTCCGACCTTGGTTCCCTTGACCTTGGCGTCCCAATTTTTTCCCGGTGTTTGGGATCCTTGGGCATTTGGTCGGAAACCCCCCGTCTGATCATTCACAGCATAAGCATCCTCTTCATAGTAACACTCTTCAACTGGCGGTGGAGTTCTAGTTAAGTAGTTTACAGCATTTACCTTTTCTGCTCCTCCGCTCACATGCTTCAATACCAACCCCAACTCGGTCCTCATCTGGGCCATCTCCTCACGAATATCATCTGCAGAATTTATACTTGTATTCTGAACGGCAAATGTATTTCTCCCAGTATCTGACCTCCTAGTGCTCCATGCTTTATTGTTTCAAGAGATCCTCTCCAGTTTTTCAGCAATCTGTGCATATGTGCAATCACCATATGAACCTCCAGCAATAGTGTCAAGTACCGCTTTATTGTTATCGTCATGTCCTCGATAGAAATATTCTTTCAACGACTCATCATCAATACGGTGATTTGGGACACTTCTAACAAAGGCAGTGAATCGGTCCCACGAGCTACTCACAGACTCTCCAGGTAATGCCACAAAAATTTTTACCTTATCTTTGTGATTGAGCTTCTTGGACACAAGATAGTACTTCGCTCGGAACACATCCGCCAGTTGGTCCCATGTAAATATTGAGTTATAAGGAAGCTCAGTGAACCATACTGCAGCATCGCCTGTCAGTGAAAGAGGGAACACTCGTAATCCAATGACATTCATATCCAAGTCTGGTCTACCCACACAACTTTTGCAAACCACCCTTAGCTTGGCCAAGTGAGCATGTGGATCCTCCGATGGCGACCCTGAAAATAAGCCTCTTGCTGTAAGCATCTGCATCAAACTACTAGTCACCACAAATGTGTGTCCTGGAGGTAGAGGAGGTAGGACAACGGGTCCATCAGAGTCTGCTATATCGATATTGCCCCGATAATTGTCATGTTGTCGTAGGCATGGTGGACCATGCACCCTCACTGCAT
>NW_006239388.1:415627-422463 GCF_000226075.1 Solanum tuberosum | reverse complement strand
CAAGTAAAGAACCCAACTTGTAGGTTGGGGTCGATCCCACGAGGAAAATGGTTTAGACTTAACTTTAACTAACAATTATATTCATTTAGTCAAATTACTTCCAGAAACAAGTAATTAAATAGGGGGATTTCTGAAACAAATTGTAAGAATTCAGTAAGTAATCAGTAAACAAAAGTAAATTTTGGTTTTTATCAAGATGAGAGAATTAACTAGGGTATACGTGTTCCCCACAAGCTCATAACGCAGTAATCCTAGAAATAACAATCCTTTCCTTGTGTACTACATGCAAAGTAATAAGCTAGGTATCTCTAAATCCTTGGTCCGGCATCTAGAGAGTTTCACCCCGCACCTTGGTCCGGCTACGTGTGTACAATTTACTTACCCTCACCTTTACCTCATATTAGACTTCACATTGATGTTTGACTTAGTTATTACTTCGCACCAATCGGCACTAGACTATTAGATAGTATCACACTAAATCGATGTTGATAATTCTTTTCTTGTTGATTACCTTCTTGGTCCGGCAAGTAGCAACAAGGCGAGTTCTAACATTGCACACCGTTAAAAAGACTTTTAAACGAAAAATTTATCAATGCATGCAAAATAGTATTCAAGAATTGCTTCTTTACTATTCATACTTTGTTCATCGCTCGTGGTTCCCACAACCCTAGTTGTGGAGTGTAGTTACCCATAATGATATGAACACAATTCATTGTTTTGGATGAAAAAATTATGAACTTACGTAATTGAGAATAACAAACCCAAAATTTCAACTTGAATTTCAAAACCAACTTAGGAAATCAAGAATTACTAGGTTTGCAAAAAATAAAATCCCAAGTCACAAAGTAAAACTAAAGTAATAAAATCTAACCCCCAAAATGAGGTTTTCATGCCCTATGTATAGAAAAATAAGTCCTAACTAAAAAGGAAGCGAAATAAGGAATTTATGTTCGGGTACGCGTCTTTATTCTACGAGACGGACTCACGGTCCGTTAATGGATCTACGGTCTGTGAGTCCCTTCTGTCACCCAGGACTTAGGCAATATTTTCAGGTTCCAAAATTCATCTTCTCTGAAGCAAACGACAGACCACCAATACATACCGTAGATTGATCTACGGTCCATCGATCCCTCTCCGTAGATCCACACTTAGAATCTTCAAAAATTAGGTACTGGAACACTCACAGTATCATTCTACGGATCAGTAGTGTAGGCCGTAGATCAATCTACGGACCGTCAATGGCCACCGTGGTTACACACTTGGTCAGATTTCCCTGATTTGCATTCCATGCCTTGCCTGCTGATCTACGATCTCCATCTACGGAGCGTCAATGGACCTACGGTCTGTAGATCACCTCTGTAGATGCCCTTTTCTGCATTTCTTTCAGATGTCTCTTTATTTCCGTGCCTGAACATCTTTCCTGCCAAATATGAGAAAAACACATAAAAAACCATACAAAAAGGCCCTAGACACACACAAACTTGTAAGTGAAATGTATTAGAAATACTGTAAACTCACGGTATATCAGTTGGTGAGTAGAAAATATTTTCAGGCTGCTAGGGGGTGGGGTCGGGGTGAAAAAATAGAAATTTGAAGTTGAATTTTTTTTTTAAAACAAACTTAAAATTTTTTTGGGGGATGGAGGGGTGGGTGGGGGGTCGAGGGTAAAGGTGAAAAAAATGAAATTTTGAAGTTGAAAATATTTTTAAAAAACAAACTCAATGGTAATAGTGAATGATGACAATGGCAAACTATATATATATTTATTGGTGACTAATGGTGATGATCCAATCAGTGGCGGCTCAAGCACATTATTGGCCTAAAGCAAAAATCAAACGGGGCCTTAAACTTAAATTTTTAATAACTTTTATATAATTGATTTCTTCTATTTTTCAATTGATGATATAACACTTCTTATTTTAAATTATTTTTCATGAGATATAGTACTCCAAATATGTCAAATTTCTTCTAATAATTTCTTCATTTTTCATGAAAAGTTTACTTTTTCTATCAATAGTATTCAATATTTGTTACAAAAATAAAACTTATAACTTATTATTATTAAAAAATGCCGCCCCTTAAATTTGAGGGCCTAAGGCACATGTCTTATCTGTCGAGCCGTCCCTGGATCCAATATGTAATAATATGGGAGTTCCTAGACCAAACTATTTGCAGTAAAGTATTTTTAGGCCAAACTTTTAAAACATAACATTTTTGTTTAATTTCATACTCCCTCTGTTTCATATTAAATGAATTTTTGGGCCTTTTTTTAGGCTCTTTTTTACGGTTCAAAATAATTGAATTGTTTAAAGTTCAAGATAAATGTTTGAAATGTTTTTCATACTTATCCTTTCCTTTAATGAAATCTTGGATAAATTACAATACTTACAAAGTTATATTTATGATTTCACTAAAGGTTAATAGTGAAAAATATAGTTAAATTTAGGGGTGTGCAAACACCGATTTAACCAATAAACCGAACCAAAAAAAAATACTATTGGTTTATTGATATTGGGTTATTGGGCTAACGGTTTTGCAAAAAAAATTTAATTGGGTTATTGGTTCGGTTTCCGGTTTTATAATTTTTGTTAATGGTTAAACCGATAACCCAATAAGACTATACTAAATTTACTAGTCTTATTGTTAATGATTAAACGATTGTTACTTTCACACTTTTTGTTAATGGTTAAACGATTGTTACTTTCACACTTTTTCCTTTGAATGTGTCTAGTGTCTAAACTTGCAAGAAAAATGATTGTTACTTTTATGATTATTACTTTCATGCCAAATGCTGGAAAAATCATATGGTTTATTTGAAAATTTTCTTATCGTGTATATAATATATATGAGTATTTTCTTATTGGTTAAACCGAAAACCGAACCGTTAAGTACCATAAACCGATTAACCAAAAACCGATAAACCGAACCAATAACACCTAAAACCGAACCGAACCGATCGATGCGCACCCCTAGTTAAATTATATCCTTAAATATATTTTTTAATAAGTGCATTGCGTCACAAATTCACAGAGACATAAAGTTAAAATTAAGTATTCCTTAATAAAATGGGAAAAGGTAGAAGTACCTCCCAAAACTATGACCCAATTTACAGAAACACACCTTAACTAAACTAAGGTCCTATTGCCCCTAAACTCATTATTTTTGTAATTTCATACACCTTTTTGGCTTACGTGGCATCCAAATATCTCCCACGCGCCTCAACTACGTGGAGTCACAGGTGTGCCACATAAGTCAAAAGGTGTACAATATTATATATAAAATGGGTTCAAGATAGTATGACCTTAGTTTAATTAAGGTATGTCTCCAAAATTTCGGTCATAGTGTATAGGGCTACTTGTGCCTTCTCCCTAATAAAATTAAAGTAAAAATTTAGAAGGCTACAAGCCTACAACATTTTTTGATGCTAGAACAGACATGACCCGGAGTTGACTGTCCAGATCGCCATTTCAATCCTTTCTAGCAGAAAACACTGCAAAATTCTCTCCCAATTCAAGAAAATATGTGTAGAGACAAAAGGGTCTCGATCTTCATTGCCTACATAATCCTTCTCAGCTTTGTCTCAAAGGGTATCCATGCAGTTGAACCGGAATTCGGGTCGACCCGTGTTGTGTTTCAGGTTGATCTTCATTTACATTACAGCTTTTATCAACGTATATGTACTGGAACACTGTAAATTCACCTTTTATTTCCTGGTAAAATCTATGGATTCAAGTGCATTTTTGTTATTATTCTATAAAGATCCTTGACAGCTTCTTTTGTTGTACTGAATTTATGGGTTCTGGATTCTTGAAAAAAAAAACGGTTATTGGGTTCTTGATAAATTATTTATATGTATTAAGTTGCTTTTAAACACAGATACAAGATTTGGGTCAAAGTTATTGGATTAAGTGACTGCCAAAAATGTTATTTTTCATGTTTAATACATTATTAACTGTGAAAAATTAGAAGTTAATTTTGCTAGTATACTTAATTGAAAATGGAAAAGTTGTTTCAGCATATATCATATTCAAAATGTTGTTTTAGTTATGCCTACAACTAAAGAAGTAGAAGGAAATGATAGACTTTTCTTGATTGGTGTGATATTAAGCCTAATTTGTTGGTTATTTGATTGTCATGAATGTTTATATTCATGTTTAATTATTAGGTGCTAAAAATTCATGCTGTTTAGCTTATTCTGCTAGTAATTTCTGTTGAATCGAAGGCAGATTTGTGATGTTTGGTTAGTGGGGCAGAGTATCACTGCATCTACTACTACGTTGTGGCAGTGAGTTCAAACTTAGTATAAATATATATTTATAAAGAAGTAATGTCTTCTTACGAAGTCTGGTAAAAAACACTACATCTTGAGCTGGCTCAATTGTTGTATTAATTTTAGTATAAAACTAGGGATAAAAGTTTTTTCGTGATACTTGGCATGCAATGATTCATAAATATAAATTAAAAAACAGGACCTGGAATCTTCATTTGTTATCTGCAGCAAGTATATTGGTTCATTAGTAACTTTTGCTTTAATTTATAAGAAAATTAGAAGGAAAATGTGGAGCTTTTTTTTTTTGGGTTAAACAGATATTCAGAATAGTGGGCCGTGATACTGTGATTGCCAAGAATATATATTGTTATTAGCTATCAGACGTCTCGCTGCTACTTGATTCTGCTAGTATATTGGATTGTAATGTGCTTTTAGTTATGTCTTACAATAAATGATAAAAGTTGCTTGGTGTGTCAATTATTAATCTCCTCACCTCTCAAGCCACCACCAAGCACGAGAACTTCGTCTTGATCCATCTGAATAGTTTTTGACTGATTTGAGCTATATGACAGACAAATTATGGAGATATTGAATTTGGTTTCTACCCTAGTGTTGCGCCAAAGACAGTTGAGCATATCTTCAAGCTAGTGCGCTTGGGAGGCTACAATACCAATCACTTCTTTCGGGTAACTGCCAGTAATTAAAACATTGTGCTTTGTCATGCTTGGAATTTGATGATGAGAATCTTAAAGACCTCTGCAGGTAGATAAGGGTTTTGTTGCTCAAGTGGCTGATGTTGCTGGGGGGAGGAGTGCACCTATGAATGAAGAACAGAGGGAGGTAGCTGAAAAAAATGTTGTTGGTGAATTTAGTGAAGTGAAACATGTTAGAGGAATCCTTTCAATGGGAAGGTAATATTTGTGGATTTTCTTGGTTACAAATAGCCAGATATACTAAGTTTTAACAATGGTACACTAATTCCTTTGAGGCACACTGGTCCTATATATTTTCTTGAAACAAGCAATGTTTCTACATATTGCAACCTCATGCTTAGAAGAACTGTTCATCAGGAGCAAAACGCATGATATAGTTTACAAATAGCCAGATATACTAAGTTTTAACAATGGTACGCTAATTCCTTTGAGACACAATGGTCCTATATATTTTCTTGAAACAAGCAATGTTTCTACATATTGCAACTTCATGCTTAGAAGAAATGTTCATCAGGAGCAAAACGCATGATATAGTTTACTATCTTTTATTGGGTGGCAGTGCTTGTTAAGAAGCTGTACATTTAACTTCTAAAATATGGGTATATTTGGAGAAGTCCAAGTAGGAATTTTCTAGCATATTGCATTTTGTCCTTTCCCGCAGATGGTCATGGTCTATGTTAAGGATTGATCGAGGTGTATCCGGATATTGTCTTGGATATATAAATTAAGATCAAAGGTTATGGATGCTATGTGCAATTAAAATTCTTTTCTATTCTGTGGCAATATACCTTGAACGCTTTCTGAATTTGCTGATATCTCATTTGTGCACCAAGTATGACGTTAGCTGAACTTTCTCATCTCTGTTTTCCATAGGCATGCTGATCCTGACAGTGGTTCCTCATCATTTTCAATGCTCCTTGGAGATGCACCTCATCTTGATGGCACGGTATGGTGGTCAAAATCCTAGCTATCACTGTGAATAGAGAAGGTTCCATTTGTTATTGAAAACGCAACTTTGTTTCTCATTTTTGTCAAATAATTCAGTATGCAATATTTGGCAAAGTTACGAAAGGAGATGAAACATTGAGAAAGCTTGAGCAGTTACCTACTAGACGTGAAGGGATCTTTGTAATGGTATCATTTCTACTTCAACTATTTTCTTTTCATTCTTTTCATTTAAAACAGGTCTAAAATTATCTACTTTGCTTGAAAGAGGTATCTTATGCAAGGTATATTGACTATGCTAAAAGCTATAGTTTTTTGAACTTGATTCCTTGAAGCCTACTTTGTAATCCTTTGTGTGGTTTGACGAACAGAACTTTATGCACATCATATTGTTACGAATCTATTCATGGGAGGAAATTGGAACATAGGCATTTGTTTGTTGGTTGATCATGCAACGATTGGACGTAGGACTTGTGCTGGAGATTTCAGTTTAAACTCGTAGAACTATCAAAAACTCTTCATTAATTATGACATGATTTTTCATATATGGAGTACATAGAAAATTTAATCCTGTATCCACATTCAATCGGCATAAATTGTTTGAAATTCTTAGTATAGATCTAAGTATCTACTTATCTAAATCAAACTGAGTACGTATCAGCCATCATGTCTGAGATTGTTTCCTAAGAGGTCCTATACCTTGATGCTGCAGTAAATGTTGATTGCACATGCTAAAACTAAGGGGAAAAATCTTCAGTCAACACAGTGATATCTCCAAATTGACTATAGAGATACAATGGAAGGGGGTGTTGTGTTGCTGGAGGGAGTTGTACTGGAAGAATAAGAATAGGCCTGGGAATTGTGATTGTTAGGAGTTGCCCGGGGAGGGGGGGGGGGGGAGGGGAGGG
>NW_006239388.1:405884-414953 GCF_000226075.1 Solanum tuberosum | reverse complement strand
GGGGGAGGGCAGAGGAGGAGATGAAGAAGAAGAATGGATGTTGGGGAGGGCATCATCATTGGCAACTGCTGGAAGCTACCAGGGGATGCAGCAAAGGAGGGTTATGATGGTTTAGAGGAAGTGGGAAGTGGCATTGTAAGTGGGGGGTTGGGGGGAAGGGGGACTGGAGTGGTAAAGGTTAGGAAGTTTGGATGGTGAAAGGAAGTCGAGGGGTGGGATACAGTAGGGTGTTGGAGGATGGTGGTTCTGGTAAGATGGTGTATACAGAACATCATCATCGCTAATATGTACTGTATTTTTCTTTATTCTTTTTGCATTTTAGGATCTTTCTCCATTTCTGCCATTAGTTCAGCTGCTGGAAATATGCATGCCCGGAATTTGGAGTTCAGGGTGGGGGGTTCATGTACCTACTCTATAACAAATCTCAAACATTGAAGATGTAATTGACACATCAATTGCTAAGGACCAATTCAAAGTGTAAGCATTTCTCTGTGGCCAAATTAGTGGTCAGCCCTCTCCATTTATGGTTTGTCAAGTTAATCATGCAGAAGATGCTGACAAATTGGTTAGTTGTTGTCTCTAGTTTATGAAAGGAGGTAAAAGATACCGCAACCAAGCGTTTGGAAATTTTGTATAGTGATGTATCCTGCTCCATAAAAGATACTTTTCCGTATGCTCTTTCATTTTCTCTGCCTTTTCTATTTGTTTTTAAGTAATATTATTTACTTCATCTAATCTTTTGGCAGTTTCTTCCAGATTAAAGCTTGCCATTTTACTGAATAGTCTTTCTTCTCATTATTCAGCCTACTGAACGCATCACAATTCACTCAACATATTATTATGGTAAGACAACGTTCTACTTTTTCACCTTTGTTTTAATTCTTCTAATATCCACATCATTACCTGACATGTCACTAACTCTTTCTGAAACCACAGTACCTACTTAGCCTTGGTCATTGCAACTTGTGCATTTAAAAAATTTATCTGTCAAAAGAATGAGCATGCATGAATTTTATAGTCTCTCAGTGGATTGATAGTCTCTTTGGAAATAGATCTGAAAGTGCTCATCTCACAAGACGTACTATGCCAAGAACACAGAACTTGTCTATTTAGGCAAGGGATTGACTCCCCTTTTTTTTTCTGGTCAAGGTGGAATTCTTTTGGCTTACAAAGTCATGGTGCTAGTAACTTTTACCTTAGCCATAAAGGTGATAAAGGTACATCTAGGAGTCATCAAAAAAGACTCTCAAGTGTCCTTTCAAATAGTTAAAAGCAAGGGTTCCAAAAGTGGGAAAAAGGCCACACTGATTCTGGAGGTCCTTATTGTAGATAGCAGGACTTCATTTGGTCCCAAAAGCATCATTTGAGACTGGAGTAAGATTGGTGTATTCAATGAGTGAACTAATTGATCTTTGAGCGCATGATTGATAATACATACATAGACACGTTAACTTGGCCTTAACTGACAACTAAACACTCCAACTTTGAGTATGTACATCTAGGTTCCTCAACTCATCTTCACCGGGTCAGTTGAACATTCCAACTTACAAAATGATCATCTAGACGCCGCTAGAATTTATGTGCCACATCAGCGTGGGGTGTCCATGAGATAGTGGGACGAGTTAGAGTGCTTAGTTGCCAGTTGAGGTGCCTAGATCTAGATGTGCACTCTCAAAGTTGGAGTGCTTACTTGCCGCTGAGACCAAGTTTGAGCATCTATTTATGTATTATACCTTAGGCTTTTCTGAGGGAATTTTTTAGTTGTATTCACCTGAAACCGATGCTATTCTTGGTAGAGGTAGGCAATATCTACCAAGGAGATCTAGGTTATTTGTTTGCTCCCAAAAACGGTATAACAAGAATTTCAAAATAAAAAAGGTGCTCCATGAAAACAATGGAGGATGGTATGCTTTTATGGAGAATCAGGTACAGTCTTTGACAATGTGTTGTTTACATCCTCTCTTTTGTCTGTGGAATGAATATAGGTCAGTTGCAAAAGTCATTCTTTCTTATAGAGTTCTTAGCTTGTATATCTTCCATCTTATGTCTGGATTATGTTCTTTTGTTTTGCTTTAGACACCAAGATGGAAACTTGTGAAGACGAGAGGTCGTCGTTAAAAAGAAGACTTTCTGCAGCATCAGTTGAAATAGAAAAACAGGTATGGTACTCATAATATAAACTAAACTAGATTTTACACAGAGAAACATTGATATTCTATTCAACCAACCCAAAACAATTCTTTTCTGCAGAGGATGAAATGTTTTCCTTGATCAAGTGGGAAAACATAAGTTCGGGCGACTCTTATGGAAAGCTGTATACGATCTCTGCCTCTTTATACTGAGGGAGCGTATCACATAAATTGGGACAGAGAGAGTATTATTAAAGTGGGTTGTGTGTCAAAACTCATGAAATTAGAACAGTCCATTTGTTAGGAATGTGTTATTGACCATATTTTAATCAATTATTCCATGGAATTGACTTCTATGTAGTCCTTATGTGTTGATATTTCATTCTTAGTGTGGGAACTGCTCCCATTACATGTTAAATATCTTCTTTACTTTCTTAAACTGCGTATCTGATCAAACCTTACTACATAAAATGGGGCGGAAGTAGAATGAACTTGCCACCCAAACCCCAGTAGGAATTTTTACACTACACTACACAAGAGTAACTAAACCAGCAATTAAGAATTACCTTGACATTTTCATTTTTATTTTTACAAACTTAAGCTACTGTAATTATTATGTATACAACTATACATTATACAGTTGTTAGTATTTACCAAGGTGTACCTATTAGATTCTCCTAGTAATGCGTGATATCGATGAAGGAGGGTGGGCCGATGAGGACAAGTTAAAGAGAAGAGTTGACAAGCTTTTTAAGGTTGCCAAATTAACTTTTGAAAAAGATGCATGTGACATTTTAAATGAATTCATATTGATATGAATTGAAAAAAGAAAGTTTGAAGAGCGTTAAATAAAAGTATATTACACAAACTCATATAATACATACATCTACTTTGGAATTTGATGATAATGTAGCTCAAAAGACAAATTCGCGGGATATGTTGGGTTAAACATAACAATATGTGTCATAGGCTATTGCTGTGACATAACATCTTTTGTACCCTTCGGGGTGGCCCAGTGGTTTGGGCTTGGGACTTCCATGTTGGAGGTCTCAAGTTCGAAACCCCTTGCCAGCGAAAGCAAGGGGTTTGCCTTCTGGGTCGAGCTCGTCGCACCAGGCTTGCCTAGTGCGGGTTACCTCTCCTATGTGGTTTGCGAGCTATTGCATAGGAGCGGGGGTTTTACCCTGTGCGCACCCAAAGGGTAGCGGCTGCGGTTTTCCCTTGTCATCAAAAAAAAAAAAAAAAAAAACATCTTTTGTCAACAAAATTGGGAGTTCAATAATTAAGGAGCACTCTCTATAGGCAACTAACATGTCATGTTGGATTATATTATTAATAGTATAGGAAATTTCAGAATAATCCTAGCCTTATTTGAGGTATAACATCATCTGCTTGCTATTAACAATGGAATTATTGCACTGATTATCTTCTAATCTTTGACACGACTGGCATGTGCCAAGTGTCAACAGTTTCTTCATTAATCTAATATATATTTTTTCCAATAAGAAAAAAGCTCAGTGTTTACAACTCATCAATTAAAAAGTCTCAGATGTATTAGCATTGTATTTTTGATGCAGTCATTGATTCTCCCTAGAGATCACAATTACCGCGAACAAAGACATTCTTATTATTTTATTTTTAGTGGTGGTGTTTTGTTGAGCACATAATTTAGGAGATAAATAAATTATTTCTGAAACTTGTAGTCTCAAAAATATGATAATTAACTTTTTTTTATTATAAAACCATATGACTTAAAATAGAATATACGATTTAAAATTAAATTATTTTAAAATATGAAATAGAGGGAGCATCACAAAGTAAATAAATTTATGTTAAGCCAGCTTGCATAAATTCCTGATGAACACTTGGTTTGTGGCTTTTGGAACTCACTATATGTTAAGCTAGCTAGTAGATACACCTTGTAATATATTAAGGTTTGCTTAATTAGCAATATTTTTATTCTTTTGTAAATTTTATCTACATAGTTAAGCAATAGGAAAGTTTGTCAACAAGACTATGTATGATTTCTCCCTATTATTTCACAATCCAAAGGTGTTGTTTCTCCTACTCGGTTATCCTTAATCAGAAGTTTCAAGTTTGACTTTGATATGGAATCACCTTTACTAGAAAATATTTTATTCCTCATTCTTAATCAGAGGTTTCGAGTTTAAGTCCTTGATATAAAATAACCTTTGGCAGGGGAAGTACTTTATTCTCCAAAGTAGGATTTTCCGATACAAATTTAAATTAGTTGAACTTTAAAGTGAATATCAGAGTCTCAGAGAGAAACTTTTGATTGTGACTTGTTTTCTAATGCTCGCCCACCTGATTCTCCTCTTCAATTCCCTCTTTTTAAGAGCCTATTTGAAAAATCACAGGTAAATTGAAATTGAGTGTAATTGAATGCAATTACACAATTTAGCGTATTTGTTTGATCAATTAATTATCAAAATAGAGGAAAATTAAAATATAACTGAAATGGTGAAATTACACTTTTCAATTCTCAATCCACTTTGGGAATTTTGGGTGCAATTACATGATGTAACTAAAAGGTTACTTAATTTTTTTTAAACTTTTTTTTCCATTTTACATAATTTAATTGCTATGTAATTATATTTGTGAAATAGTACGCTTATAATTACATTATAATTATATTATGACAAACAAATATTGATAGACACTTTTAATTTCATACATGATACAACATTCTAATACACCAAAATTTAAAAAATATAGTAATTTATAATTAAAAAATCATCATATGATTAAAATTCTGAATTCATCTCGGACAAATTTTAACCAAACGTATCAAGCTATAAATCCTTTTATAAATTTTTATTTATTTTTTGAAATTTTTAATTGAAATGTGGTTGTTGATCAAGCCATGGCCAGAATCCAGCAGAATTGTCATCAATTCCAGAGAAGATGTTGGATAAAGTTTCTTCTTTGACAGTTTGGTCCATTAATTTCATATTATTGCATTGCAGCTTGATAATTTCAGAGCTATTTTCACTTCTAGTACTACAAATTGAACCTTGATCTGTCTCCTTGTTCAAATTGATTGATTCTGTTGGCCCCTTTCCATTTTTCAGTGTCATAATCTGGAGACAATATTGATCTAATTAATATAGAAATGTATGTAATTATTTAGCGGTCAATAAAGTATATGATTTTTTTTTTGAAATTGCTCAATGATTGTATTGATAAAAGATATATCATAAAGATTCAATGATAATATAATCGAAATATGTGTAAATTGACGAAACACCATTATAAAAGAAAATAAAAGTTTATCTCTGTGTTGATATGAGATCGTAAATATTATGTATGATAATGGACCTACCACTAATATTACATTAATATAGTAAATCAAAAAGAAAAATTGATGATGAAGCATTAGATGGTAAAATAACGTCTAGTAGTCAATGTAGTAGGTAAAATTGTTCTTTGAGATTGTTTATTATTTGTATTTATAGGAGATATATAGTAGATATCTTATTATATAATTATGTGCAAGTTGATCGAAACACCATTATCAAATAAAATGAAAATTGGTGTCTATGCTAATGGGAGATCACACAAAATTTTCTGTGGAGTAATTAATAACATACAAAGATCTAATGATTGAGCACCCAATCTAAAAGAAATTGCAACTCTAAATTAAAAACTTTGAACACCTATATTCTAAAATTTTGGGTCAGTCACTAATTATATATATTATAATTTAAGTGTGCAAAAATTGACCTGAATATTACCGTAAAAGAAAAGAAAGGTTGATGATGGTGTTATTGTGATTAGAAGTCAGAGTTATGAAGATGTGTTTCATGTTAATTTTTTCAACGTAAACTTTGATTTAGTTAAATATAAGTGTGAATATTAAACATCGAGTTGGGAATTAAAAAAGAAGATGAGGAAAAGGGTTTGATATACCTCTTAATTTTGTCATTTAGAGTTAATATATCTTCGTTAAAAAAAGTAGCTCATATATATCCTTACTATTATACAAATGACTCACATATACCCGTTTTCTCTAACGGAAGTGAAAAAGTTAATTTTAAAATTTTTTATTAAAAAAACATTCATGTAATATTTGATCCTTCTCACAAGTTTTTTTTTGCTTCTTTGTAGCAACGGTCAACTTAAATTTATTATTTTGACGGTCAAAAATGTATTTTTTTCACTAACATTTTTAAAATTTATCATATATATGCCTCAAAGGTTTTACAGATACAAAAAATAAATTACAATATAGCCGTAAAAAAAACTAGTTTTACAATTATTTTCTTTTTTTTTTCTCTTTTTCTATTCACACTTTTTTTATTTTTCATATTTTTACACTAAAGAATAAAAACATAAAATAAAATTTATAAACTAAAATAACAATAATCAAAGAAGTCAAAAAAAAAAATCACATGTGAAAAAGGATCATGTATACCTTTACATGATTTATTTTAAAAATTAAAAATAAATAAATTTATGATTAATTCTTTTCACTTCCTTTAGATAAAATGATATATTTGAGATACTTTTATAATGATAGAAGTATATGTGATTTACTTTATAACGGTAGCGTATATATACTTTCATAACAAGGAATTTATCAATTCTAAATGATAAAATTAAAAAAATATATTAGATCCTTTTTCCAAAAAAAAAAAGATGTGTCCCCCCTTCTTTTATTCTTTTTAAGTTTATTGATCAATTATTTTAAGTCATCATAATCAGTGGATCTACTGAAGAGAACATGGGCAAAAAATTCTTAATTTTTCTCTGAAAAACATGCACATCATGGATTGGAATCCACAGCAGAGGAAAGATGCATATTATTTCATCAAAATAGCCAATGTTTGTTTTCTTTTAAAAGGGTAAAGAGGTAAATATATTTTTCAATTTTGTGATTTAGAGTAGATATATTTCTGGTTAAAAATATGATACATTATATCCATGTTGTCTAACATGATGCATATTTTCTCTTTTTCATTGACATATCTATATTCACTTAATTGAAAAAAAATTTATAATACTGATTTTTAAATTTTAAAAATATCATGCGACTTTCAAAAATTATCTCACCTCTTTTTTAAATCTCTATAACAGACCTAAATGAAAAAAAAAAATCAGATTCCTTTTCTACTCAGTTATAAAATGGATTTGGATTGAATTTGAACAGATGAAGAATTACATTTTTTTTAATTGGGCCAAGTTTGAGTATATAAATTTTTTTAATGAGGTAATATTTTGAAGCCACGTGGTATTTTGGAATTTAAAAACCAATTTTAAGAATTCTTTAAAATTGAATATGTTAACAAAAAGGGTGGATGTATACAATTTATTAGACTATGAGGGTATACATGCACCATTTGTTAGATGAGAATGATATATATGTATTCTTTTTTAACAAGAGATATATCTAAGAGGTATATTTGCCCCTTTGCCTTTTTTTAATGACAAGAAAATTCATATGTTATTTTTTTAAGTGTACATTGTGTAAATCCCACTCTAGTATGATAATTAATACTTGCTTAAATAACAAATAGATCATAAAAAATACATATCATTGTTGTTCATGTTTTAAGAAATACTAGACACCCTTTTAGACTTGTTTCACATTTTCCATCTAGAAAAGAAGTTTTTTTTTAATCATAGAAGTTGAACATTGTTATCTTACAACAAATTGGGAAATTTAAAAATAGTACTCGCTTAGTTTCGATTATGTAGTATACATATGTACGTTTTTCTTTTTAGTTTGTTCTGAAATATTGTCATATCTATTTATTGAGAAACAATTTCACTTTAAACTTTGTTATTTTTCCTTTAATAAAATAATTAATAACCAAACAAACAGTTATAGTTTATTTAAGACAAAAAATTCTTTGTTTTCTTTTAAATTCTGTACCTAGTCAATGATCACCGCAACATAAATTGAGGGAATCTCTTCTTTTCATTTTATACTATGGTGTTAGAATGAACATAATTTTTTTTAAAAAGAGAAAACTACCCTTAATATCGGTGGTCTTAATATGACAGGACATTGACATGACTATATAAACCTACAATAAAAAATAAATCAAAAAGTATAAGACTATATAATTTTCAAATATAATTTAAAAAAATCTAAAAAAAGAATGTCATATAAAATAAAACAACATCATACCTCTACATGAAGCTTGTGGTTATGAGCTAGGAGAGCCTCATTTTGTGCCTTGATAGCATCAAACTCCCTCTTGAGAACATCATAATCCTTCTCCAATTGCTTTGTTTTCCATCTTGCCCTTCTATTTTGGAACCAAATGGCAACTTGCCTTGGTTGTAGGCCTAGAGCTCTTGCTAGTTGCACTTTCCTCTCAGCCTCAAGTTTGTTCCCTAACTCAAAGTTCTTCTCAAGTGTCTTCACTTGTTCCATGTTAAGCCTTCTAATCTTCTTTTCCCTTAATATAGCCTCATGATGTGTCCCATCATCAGACAAAACATCTTCTTGATCTCCATGATTTTGATCATCACATTTATTGGAAAATGACATGGATTTTTTCTCAAGAAATGAAGTAACACCTGCATCGAAAGATACTATCAGATCACTAAAAAATATTTATAAATAAATTTTGTTTAAAATATGAGATTTAATATATATCTCGAAAGAATTTAATTATTTACACTGACGACAATGACAGAGTTTTTTCCATGATAACGTCAATTTAAACTATTGTAACAGTTATTCTTCTATTTTTCTGATTATGATATCAGACTTGCTACGAAGTTCCTATTCTTCTAAGTGAACTTAATCTGATGATATAATTTTTATTTTTACACAATATAATGACAATACTCAGAACTTAAACTTATCATGAAAATAATACGAATTTACCTACTACAACAACAAGTAAAAGTGATGTTAATTATATATATATATATATATATATATATATATATATATATATATACC
>NW_006239388.1:384466-405239 GCF_000226075.1 Solanum tuberosum | reverse complement strand
ATATATATATAGATAGATTCAAATAGATGCTTCATTCTTTTAACAAGTTCAAAAAAAATTGAAAATCTAGATAAAGAAGTTAAAGATGCAAATAAAAAAGATGATGATGAAACCATGGAAGTCTTGATGGTTATCTTCATGAGGAGTATGTAGCATGAAATTGGTAGGGAAAAAATCCATTTCATTATTGCAAGAAGTCATAGGCCTTAGTGAACTTTTTCTACAACTCCAATTTTTTTTGGTGATTTTGAATAATGCTTGAGAGGATCAAGAAAATATAAATTAATTAAAAGAGATAAGAGGGATATCAACAATTTTATTCAAGAAAATGGAGAAAATATGAAATAATAGAAAGGATAGTGATGTAGTACTTTTCTTTTGTAATTATCAGACAGAAAAATATATATGGGAGAAAGATGCACCCTATTATATAAACCTTATCAACTTCATGAAGGAGACAGGTTTCATCTGACACCATTTTTCTCATAAAAGTTTATTAAATATTTATGTAAATATTTTCTTATAAAAATTCATGTATATATTTATTTAATTAATTCCCCTTAAAAATAATGCGAAATAAACAACAATTTGAAATAGAGAAGTAAACACTTCCTCCCTACAGAGGCGAAGCTGCGTAGTTTAGAAAGGTGATCAGTTAAATATTCGATAAATAATATATATATATATATATATATATATCTTACAATTAAAAATTTTAAAATATTTAAATATTATATAAAAAGTACTATGTAATTTTTTTCATGTCAATTTTAAAATATATTGATCAAAATTTAAAAAATTGACTCTTGAAAAGTGAAATCTGACGTGTAATAATATTTAAAAAGGGACTATTATGCATGCGTGCCCCACTGATCTTCATGAAATATTTTCCTATTTTGCTTTTGGGGATTTTCATATATTAATTAGTCAATGTTTATTATTTTCAAGACTAATTATTACTAAAAACAAAATAAGAAGAATCTAGTCAATTATATTTTAATTTTCTAAAATAAAAATTATTTTAAATAATTTATTTTCAATAAAAACGGTGATGTCATCCGGTGTGAGTAAGGTTACAGGGACAAAATCGATGGCTCGCATGGATTTCAATAGAAGAGTCTAGGGATGTGACTTTGCTTAGTTTCAATTCATCTGGCAACGTTTAAAAATAAAGAATAATTTTTGAAATATGTGATCTAAATAATTACAAATTATTTCATTAAAATTAAAATTTTAAAATTAAATAACGTTGATTTACACAAATATCTCATTTTTTTTGTTACCATTTAGACTTGGTTCTTATTTTAAAACGTGATGCAAATATACCCCTTAACAAATTACCCTTTCAAACAATGTTAGACTTGAGTCTAGTATTTAAATTACTCAGGACAAAATTTTAGATCATTACATAACATTTTCTTATAAGATTTTCACTTTGCTCAAATAGGATATTTTTTTAAAAAAAATAATCAAAAACCAGCTCAAATAGGATATTCAGATTGTGATTTATAGCTAAAAGATCCCTAAATTACCAAAGAAAATAAATTACAAACGAATCATGTGCTAAATAACTAACTAAAAAAGGGATAACCGGTGTAAATTATTAAACAAAATTAAGTTATTATTGGGAGAGAAATGTGTGACTGATAAATTATAGTATTAATGATTAAAAAATCATACGTAAACTATTCGTTTTTCGCGAATTTCATATTTTAACTATTCATAGTTCTTTTTACTTACCTAAGTCACCCAAGCTCCAATGGGTATGTAACGATCCATTCTATCGTTATGATTAAGCTAATGATGAAAGAATTTAGTCAAGAATTTTTTTCGGATAGTGACTTAAATTTTTTAGGCTAGGCCAGCCTCACATAGAATTTGGGCTAGGCGAGGTTTAGGGTCATTCGAAAATGGGTGAGGCGGAATGTCTAGGCTTGGTTATTATTTTCTTGTAGCTAAGATATTAAGGAACCCATAGGACTTCAAAGAATCGAAATTCGGACAAGTAGAACTCGCAGAATCGAATTCGACGTGAATGAGATAGTTCAGGAAGTCAAGGGAAGGATGTATGTTGTGAAAAGTAAGATTTTTGAGTCTCTGAAGTTTGCATTATACACCATAGCGAGAGGCGTCCGCTGGGGGGGGGGGGGGGGGGGGGGGGGGGGGGGGGGGGGGGGGGGGGGGGGGGGGGCGGGGGGGGGGGGGGGGGGGGGGGGGGGATTTTAAGATTTTATGCAAAAAAAGCCTCGAAAGCTCCTATTTTCTACACTTTTATTCTTCGACTTTGGGAGGGGGGGGGGGGGTTTTGGGGTTGTTTCCCCTCAATTTTCACAAAATTCATCGATAAAGGTAAGATTGTTACTCCTCAACCTTGTACATCGATTCTTAAACCTTAGAATCTAAGATATTACTCTTGTGGAAGGGTTTTGACATGATTTTATGGTGGGTAAAGCCCTAGGTTGGGGAGGATGATGATGAACTGGCCAGAGGTTAGGAATTAGTTATAATCTCTTAAGAACAAGTCAAGGCACTTCGAAAAGGGAAAATTCCGAGTCTTGTAAAGTTTTCAAGAAGCTTGATTCAAGGTAGGTGATGGTTGTATGTTTTTCGGTTTGTGTATGTATGCATGTCTATTGTTTTATAATATCATTTGTACAATGCATGTTAAGGAAAAACATAAGGAAGCATATGAAATGACATCATGTAGATAATCTCATGCAATTGACCTATTTATGTGGCTTTCAAGTAGTATTGTTCGTTGTGTTAGTGATTGTGCATAATTGTTTGTGACTGCTTATTGGCTCAGGTACTACGCATGGTAAAGGATATCCCTATGGTTGGCTCGAATACCACGCATGGTATATACTAACAGTTGGCTTGGGTACCAAGCATGATATATACTAACAGTTGACTCGAATACCACGCCTGGCATGGCCATATCCATATATGGTTGGCTCGGATACCACTCTGGTACAATAATTAATTAAGGATGACTCGGGTACCATGCCAATACACTAATAGATTGAGTTTGATTTCCATGAGAGGACCAAACATTTGCATTTGTGATCATGTGAGACATGCATCTAGATATTTGTTGTTTCATGATATGCAACTGAAAATCTATATGAATTGATAATTGCTTATATGTTGTTCTATGTTATTGTACTGTGGTAAATTGCTTACATGCATATCTCGGACTAGGCGTGTGATTCTACCAGTACATTGTGGTTTGTGTACTAATTAATATTGCACCTGTTATTTTCTTATTGATTACAGGGCATCTTTCAGCGGCAGATCCAAGACCTCAATTCAGAGACGCCTGACTTCGCATTCAAGGGTGAGCTATTCTTCCAACAGGCTACCTTGGATTCCTCTGCCTTTCTTTGTCTATCTTTTTGGACTAAGACATTCTTAGATTATTGTTTACTATGTTAAGTTTCAGGGTTGCATCCCCTTCATTTTAGATATTAAAGTTTTGGTACTACGGCTTTCAGTTATTAGGTATTTATTTCCGCATAAATATTTTGATTATTGGATTGAGTTTATGGGGACTAAATTCTTTAATTGTTGGATTGTTTTTACTACTCCCTGCGTTTCAAAAAGAGTGACCTAGTTTGACTTGACACGAAATTTAAGAAAATAAAGAAGACTTTTGAATCTTGTGGTCCTAAATTAAAGTTATGTCAAATGTACAAAATTTCCCTTTAATCTTGTGGCCTTAGACATGCCACGTGGAAAAATATTACCAAAAAGGGAAATATTCTATTCTTTTTTAAACAGACTAAAAATGAAAGTATGTCATTCTTTTTTAAGCAGACTAAAAAGGAATGTATGCCATTCTTTTTGAAACAGAGGGAGTAATTTTTATTATTAACTTGTCTTATAAAAAAGGTGTTGGATTTAGTTTCGTATAGTCTTTGATTCTCCCACCAGATGGTTTAGTGTAGGTGTCACTTATGACAGTTTGTGTCGTGACATATATATGTATATACATTTATTTTTACCTAAAATATAACTCTTTTTGTATTAAAATTCACCTCGATATTGAGTTGACTAAATATTTGTTCCCAATCGAGAACAACCATGTATATGTCAACACAATATCAATGAGTATTTTAATACCAAAGAGTGAGAAGTATGAAATTCACAAAAATATAATAATTTAAATTAATAAATAAAATAATAGATAGTCAAAATATAAAACTTACAAAAATATGACAGTTAAGTGTATTTTTTTAATCATCAACTCTAGACTATATGTGTAATTAAAAAGAAAATGCTTAAGGAAAAAGAAAAATGAGTTGGGTATATACCTATATATCCTTTAATTTTCAATTTCCAAGGAGCAAGGACACATACTTTGTTTTTTTTAATTCTTTTTGGTTGAGGGTGGGAGGGAAGAATTTTGGGGTGGGTCCTAGAGGGGGATTGGGGTTGCCACTTAGCTCCCCAACAGGTATCATGCATTAGAACTAAAAATTTCCCTATTCATATTACCCTTTCTTCTCACTATCAGAGACCAGAACCTTCAAGTTCTATCAAATTGTACTTTAAATGAATGAAAATCTAGTGTTAGAGAGGTCAAAATTATCTTTTTTTATTATTATAAATAAGTATTATTTTAAAAAAAGATTATGTTTAGATATTTCGAGTCGAATCAATAAGTTTAATCAAATCTGTCTCTAGTTATGTCACATGATCAGATTCGGTTGAATTTTATCGTCAAAAAGTTATATTGTGAAAGGATATTTTTTTTGGTATATATATAGTTGAATATGTTAAAATATTTGATCATCTAATCTAAAAGTTTGAGTTGATAGATAAACACATTTTTACTTATTCATATATTTTCAACATGCCTCTTCATGTGCATTTTTTTAATGAGCCAAGTGTGTAGAATTCTTTATTAATAAATAATGGATATATGCTTGCTCTGGTACCATGTCATACAACTCTCTCATCTAAAACGTTAAATTATTAGAAAGAGCTCATTTTCATTTGTCGGATAATATTCTCAATATTTAATTCTTTTAACATAAGTGGATCTTCTAATATAGTATTGTTGATTATTTTTTTAGAATTTAGTGTTTTGAGTCTTATATTCCGATTCTTTTTCTATAAATTAGGATCTCTATACATATTCAAAGGATTTCTTAATATATATACATAATTTTTGAAATTTTATAGTGAATTTTGTCGAACTCGTAGTTTCCTCTATTGAGAATATGCTTCACTCTGTAAAACTAAATTGCAAGCATAATGACATGCATACTATCAAACTTATTGGAGCAACATCATGAAAGAAAGAGATTTATTGGAGCAACATCATGAAAGAAAGAGAATTTTTTGTTATTAAAACTAAATAATATGGTTTAAGTTCGTCAAGAGAAAAAACTTCATATTCTTAATTAAGTAAATTTCTCTAAAATACTAAAGTCTCTTCATGGTTGTATCCTTCATTTGCTAGGAAATCGGCACACTATAATTTGCCTCCCTCGAAACATATCTAAGCATGACTTTTAATTTGTTAACCTTGAGAAAATATTTATGATCTTCAATAACAACTAGGCTAGTTCAAAATACAATACCACAAATTTAGCACAGAACATTTATCATGTTGAATATTTGAGAATATCTTTCACGTGGAGGGAGGTACATAGAATAATTGTCATGACAAAAAAGAGAGCATATAATAAGCAATGTAGGGTTCCATGAATATATTTTGTGAAATTAAAAGGACAAGGTCCATGCATGAAATTATATTACTCAATTGTGTAAGCAACATTTTAAATTGTTCAAAGACCTTACAATACTTAAAGTGGTTATTGATGTGTACTATACTATAGTTATGTGTGTGGAGGTTGCAAGTCTCTATCACCATAGATAACTTATTAAATTTGCCTAATCTATTTGACAATTTAAAAGCCAATTTTGACTTCTTTGAAAATTTTCTCCCCTTTCCATTTCCATTATATCCATAAGTCCCTCTTCTTAATTATTGTGTTCTTTTATTACATGGAGAGAGGAAAAAGAGAAGGGATATTATACTACTTATTACTTGAAGTCAAAATAATTTTTAATCACTTTTGAAGGATTTGAGTAAATTTAAAAATTACTTATAAGCACTTGGTTTAAGCTAAAACAATAAAAATAGTCAAAAGTCACAAGTTATAATTATTGCTAACTTATAACTTTTGGTTTATATGTTAATAAATAAAAGTTAATCCAAACAGACTCTTACTTTAAAATATAACTCTAACATTTCTTGAATAAAAAAAGTATTTATAGATCTAAAGTTCAAAGGAAGGTAATAGAAATAAATTTTTAACGTGCATGTCAGTTTAACATAACTTCAAATCGATAGAAAAATCTCATCGAGTGAGCTAGTCCCCATCCCCTTACTTTGTTTTTTTGGATATGAATTTTGCAGCCACATGTTGAATTTTGTTTAAGATTAGAGTTGTACCCTACAAAAAAGTGTATGAGATATAGGACATAACATAATGACCCATTGGAAAATGAATAATATTCGAATCCAGCAATGAGGGGTCACTTATATGTTGCCAGAAATTCCTTTGGTGATTTAACGATATAGACAATAATTAATTCGGCTATAATTTCATATTTCAAATACTAGCTGTATTTTATTTTTTTAATATATACTAGGGGTGTGTATCGATCGGTTCAGTTCGGTTATAAGTATTATCGGTTCGGTTTATCGGTTTTCGGTTTTTAAATATGCTAAACCGATAACCAAACCAATAAGATATTTGCTATCGGTTTTCGGTTTATCGGTTTTAGGTCTTTAACGGTTCGGTTTTCGGTTTAACCAATAAGAAAAATGCTTTCAAAATAAATATATGACTTATCCAATAATTTGACGCAATACGCATACATCGAAATAATCATTCCAAACGGGACAACAAGGACCAACTTGTTGTATTTTGGTCATCACAACAAAGACTTGGTTAATTTTCGATCACCATAATATATAAAACGAGGTCCCCTTTATGCAATAAAGAGAATCAAATAAAACCAAATCATAGACAAAAGTCAAAACAGTAGCAAATGAGACCATGCTTATGGTAACTAAATGAGTTCTTACATTATTTTTAAAAAAAACACACAATTTGAATTCCTGACGTTAATCAAATTGCAGATATTTACAATCGTGCAAAAGTTAATATTAGTCAATTATAAAGTAACTAAAGTAAATAAGTAATACTAAAAAGTAAAACCTAAAGGTTAAAGGATAGTTAATTGTTAAGTAGTGTTAATTATTGCGTAGGATTTTATATTTTTAGTCTAATATACTACTAATTATATTAATATATTTTTTAATATATTATATATATGTATAACTAAAAATTAAAATAGTAAATTATTATATTCTTAATGGGTTATCGGTTAACCCAATAACCCAATATTAAAAACCAATAACGAACTGATAACCCAATAATTTTTTTTTGTAAAACCATTAAATAACCGTTATCCCAATAACCCAATAACAATAAACCAATAACACTTTTTTCGGTTCGGTTTATCGATCGGTTCGGTTTTTGCACACCCCTAATATATACACAATTTATTATTGGCAAAATATCTAAACGTTGCAACATTTTTCATGTAGCAATTTCAATTGAGGCATGTAACTATTAGACACTCCAACGTTATTCAAAGTGTTCCTATTAAATACAATATGATGACATAAGGGGAAAAAAGTATTCTCACATACATCCCTTCCGGGCATTTGAGAAATTTTAGAGTCATATCTTATTATAAAATAAACAAAAAAGGGTAAAAAAAAATATATATTTAAAGTATGTAAAATTGATTTAAAATGTCATCAATCAATAATTTGGTTTAGAAATATTCTTGCGTCAATAATTTGGTTCAAAAATACCTTTCCCCTCAATCATTTAATTTTCTCTGAAATTTAAGCTTATGTACATGAATTTCAAACAAAAATGATTAAACATCAGTCATATTCAGATATGATATTGGAAATTTGATTTTATCAAAATTAATTTTAAATATCATATATTTGAAGGGAAGTGCTAAATGACCAGAAAATTTGGCTAGAATTTGGCCAGAAATTTTAAAAAACTATAATATTTTTTTTTAATTTAAAATAAACAGATCTTTTTTCCATTTTTTAATTAAAAGGTATTAAAGTTAAAATGGTAAAAATATTTAAAAAGGTAAAATAACATAGGTAAAACATCATTCTGTCCAAATTCTGGCCAAAAAGATTTTTCCATATTTGAAATTAATAATAATAATAATAATAATAATAATAATAATAATAATAATAATAATAATAATAATAATAAATACTCCCCCTGTTAGATCCGGCTCCCCTCCAGTACCCCTTCCCTCCATTTCGTCAAGTGCACGTTTAGATTGGAGACATGTCTCATATTTAAAGTTTAAAGGTCAAGATAATATTATATTAGCAAATATCATAACCATAGTTAAGTCAACTAATTTTAGAAAACTACTCTCCAAATTTTGTAAGGATTACAATATATTCTATACAAAATTTGATATTTATTAATATCATTAATTTCATATTATATTTTTGTATTTAAATATTAAATTGTAAATTTTTAGTTTTAAACCAATTCTTTTTAAATGATAAAAAATTGTTATTGTGCGTTCTTTTGATTACTTCTTAATTACTTCTGATCAATTTCAATGTTCTCCTTTTTTTTGGATCATTTTCAACTTATTTAATTCTACTAAACAATTGTTAGAACGAAAAATGATTTTTTTTTTTGTCTATTGCAACAGTACGTTTTTCAAAAAGAAAAATATAATTAAATAATTAGAGTGGATTAGTAAGATAAATAAAATAGATATCTTCTTATTTCTTATAATAAAAATAGCTTAAAATAAAATTAGATTTCAACCAAAAAAATATTTAAATTGATTGGGTGACTTTTTTTTTTGGGTTAAATGTAAGCTTTTATTTGATAATTGTATGACCTCATTACATCATTCAGCTGGACTCAAGTCCAGATTCTAGAAAATGAAAGCAACTAAAATAAAAGGCCAGCCCAACCCGACAAGCCCTCAGTTCCTTCTCTATGAACACATTCCCATTAGACTAGGGTATCCTAATCCGCCTCCACTGATTTGGTGATTTTTTAAGTGAAATATCAATAATTGAGTGACTTTCTAAGTAAAATATCAATAGTTGAGTGACTTGGAGTTATAATCATTAATTTCATATTATATTTTTGTATTTAAATATTAAATTGTAAATTAAAAATGTAAGATGAAATTAAAGATGTTAATAAATATCAAATTTTGTATAGAATCTTACCAAATTTGGAGAGTAATTTTATAAAATTAGTTGACTTAACTATGGTTCTGATATTTATTCATATGATATAATCTTGACCTTTAAACTTTAAATATGACACATGTCTCTAATATAGACGTGCACTTGACGAAATGGAGGGAAGGGATAATGGAGGGGAGCCAGTCCTCCCCCCCTCGCCCCCCGTCCTAGTTTATGTGACTTACTTTCCATTTTAGTCAGTCCCAAAAAGAATGACACATTTCTATATTAAGTAACAATTTGACTGTAAAATGTCTATTTTACCCTTAATAAAATGATTTATAGTCACACAAATTTCTATCATTCATTTTGAACCACATGTTTTAAAAGTCTTTCTTTCTTTCTTAAACTTCGTACCGAGTCAAACTACCTTGCATAAAATGAGACAGAAGGAGTAATACATATTAAATGACGGTATCAAAATAAGCAGGAAAAATCACCCCACATATCTATTTAAGGCTTAATATTACAACCTTTAGATGTACTTTTTTTATATTACTACTTATAACAGTTTAATTACAAGTATTAACAGATTAGTTTTAATCTATAATTTATTTTATTTTATTTTATTAATTAATTATTATTTTTATAATTACATTATAATTAATAAGTAAAAGAAATAACATTAATATTAGAGAATCAATTATCATTATCTCTTACATCATTTTAGGGATAACATTAATATTAGAGAATCAATTGTCATTATCTCTTACACCATTTTAGGAATTTTTTTCCAGTTTCACACAACAACCCCCCACCCACACCACCACCTTCCTCTTTTACCCACATGCAAACCCCACACCCCCACGTTCCTCTTTTACAGAGAACTATTTGTTTTCTCTCTCACCATCTTCAACGTTCGTTTTCTTCATTCAAAAAGAAAATCAGCAGAACTCTTCCACATGTATATGATTGAATGTTGGGAGGAGATCTACGCACGAAGAATGTGGAGAAAGCCTAACAAGAATGCAACTCCGGCGAAAAAGAGTGGTACTTCTTAAAAGAAGAAACAAATTACAGGAAAGGAGAAGAAAAGTGAAGCAAAGAAAATTGGAAGTCCTCCTAATCAAAAGGGATTAAAGAGGAAAGGGAAAATGGTGGAACCCTCTTCTGATTTGTACTCAGATTTTGTAAGCGTGAAAAAAATGAAAAAAATCAACAAATGTCGATATGTTTTTTTAATTTTCGTTAGATTTTGTAAGCGAGAAAATGCATTCTTTACATGTTTTTTTTTTAATTTTTGGAAGATATATATTTGTTTTTGCTACAGTTTTTTTGCATCAATACAATATGCATTGTTTTACATTGTCAAATTTATTTCTTTTAGTAGTTTGATCCAGTTGGATATCAACTTCATACAATTTTATTTTTAATTTGTCAAAAGTTTTCAAGTTAGATACCAAGTTTATACAATTTGGATATTAGCATTAGCCAGATATTTAATAGAATTTAGTTTTGAAAAACACCTCATAAACATAGTACACCACAAATGTATATGTTGTTACACTTAAACTTTTCAAATGGATATAAAATGAATAACACATAACTAGTTTTACGTTTTGTTTCTTATAATTTTCCAGCGGGATACCAATTGTATACAAAATGGCATACCCAATTGGATAGATCATTAACTAGTTTTAGTTTGGATAACTTGGTTGAAATCTTAAATACGTCTTGTTGTTCTATTTTTGCTGGATTATAGTTCGAAACAAAATAGACACCAATTAAAATTACATGAAATATTTTATGTTGGTTTACATTGTATCTAATTGATCTCCAAAATGTAAAAAATAAGAATGACATTAAATTGGTATCCAATTTGTATAAATTTGAGAAGAATAAAGCTAACAATGTTTTTAGTGACCATTTTATATTGTATTCACCTCAATTACATATTGTTTTATATATTTTTTCAAGTCGGACACCAGGTGGATACCAAAAGAATACCAATTGGAAATTACACTAACTAGTATCTATGTAACTTTAATTGCATACCAAATGGATACCAATTACATACCAGCATTACTTAATCAATTGTTCACTATATATTTGAAAAATAATGAACAATTGATTAAGTGATGTTGGTATTTTGGCTTACATTGTATCTACTTGATCTCCAAATTGAAAAATAAGAAAGACATTAAATTGGTATCTAATTTGTATACATTTGATATTTTAACTTGAGAATTTAAGATAAAACTAAAAATAAAACAAAAATATGAGTTGGTATCCACCTTGTATAAATCTGGAATGAATGACGCTCACAATGTAAAACAATGACCATATTATATTGTATCCACCTCAATTACATCTTATTTTATATTTTTTTTCAAGTCGGACACCAAGTGGATATCAAAAGAATACCAATTGAAAATTACAATAACTAGTATATGTGTGACTTGAATTGCATACCAAATGAATACAATTGCATACTAGCATTACTTAAAAAATTGTTCACTATATATTTGAAAAAACAATGAATACATAAAAATGAAATTTACAGTACTCATAATAAATGTTTTGAAATTATAATTCATTAGCTTAAAAGACAGAATGAATCAAAACAATTTATAATTTTTTTGGTGCAGGGTAATTTGATCATGAGTGTCTTCCTGTTGTGACCCTCTCGATGACATGTATTGCATATAACTTTAGACCTCTTGAATTTCACATCAGCAAACCCCTTCCATCGAGTTTATTCACACATTTCATACCTATTTCATGCCAAAATTCATCAATTATTCATACCAAGATCATGCCACTATAATAATTCATTCCATCTGAAAATCAACATATTTCCTTGTTTCATTACTAAATCACAGTCAGTTTTAAATAAAACAAAAGTAAAAAAAATATATGTTGTATTTATATTCACATTTCATACAACCTAATACAAATTTCATACAAATCAATGATATAGACAGTATACAAAATAACCAAATAAAAAAAAAGAAACGTACCAACAAATTCAGAGAATGTCATTAACTACAGTTTCACAACAATTAGGACGTATTATGAACAAATATTGTTTATACAAAAAACATCACAAATTAAATCTAGTATACATAAACAATATCACAAAATGTGATTTACAGTTTCATTGCTTTTTTTTTTATGTTACAGTAATATACAAATAAAAACAATAAATCATAAAAAAATATTAACCTGAAGGATCCCATCTACCACCATGTTTAATTAATATAGATAAGAAGTTGTCAATCACAACAAAATCAAGACTTTTCGAATAAAAAAAAACTGGATTTACTCGTCAGTGACAAGAATTCTGGAAAAAAAACGAAGAGAGAGAAACTTTAAAGAAAATGGATAAAATTAGATTTTTTAATTAATTTTAACAGATTAGAGTGAATTAAGGAAAATAAATATTCCTAATTAGTTTGAATCTCCTAAATTTATGCTAATTAACAATTATCATCAATGAATTCAAAATCACTTAATACACATATTTCCATTTTTTTCTTTCTTTTTTATTCAAAATCAATTTATTTTCCTTTTTTCTTTTTATTTTATTCAAAACAGATTTTTACAAATTTAGCCAATTCCACCTAGCGTTGCAGATATGGTTTTATGAGTGTTGTCATCCGTTTGACAACAAAATTGCTATCCGTGTTGCAATGGTCACAGTGCGTATTCTCAATTGGAAGACATTGAATGTGATTATTTTCTTCGATGACTTAAAGCAATTAGAAATATGTTAAATAATATTAACTTTTCATTCCAAAGACACTACAAATTTCATCCTTAAAAATCATTATAATAACAACACACTCGTCTTTATTTTTTCATACAGATATAATTCAGACACTACATTACAAATAATTTTCATACTCATTTAATATACATTTCATACAAAATTCATCATTCATTCAAGCTATATACATTTCTCGTACCCAATAACTAATTACTGTCACCCAACTTTATACAAAAATAACAAAACTAATATAAACTCAACAATTTCACATTTAATACCAACTTAAAACACTTGTCATACACTTCGTCAAAATTCCAAAAAAACTTTTTTACATATTTCTCATTTAATACCAACTTAAAACACTTGTCATACACTTCGTCAAAATTCCAAAAAAAACATTTTTACATATTTCTTAACACACTTTCATACATAATTCATTCGACTTATTCTATCAAATTCATTATCGACTTAAATCACTTTTCATGAAATTCGTCAACATTATAATTAACTTTTTTTACAGAATAATTAACACACTTTCATACAAATTTCATTTAATTTATTCTATCAAATTCATTCAAAAATCTACATTAAATTTATAATTTCACAAAACAACAACAATATACAAAATAAACAAATAAACAAAAAATCACTATATATTATACATTTCACAACAGTTAACAAAAAATGATATCAACATGTAACAAAATATGATTCCACCTTCAATTACTCGACAGTTTGATCATTTTTTTTAATTTCGCTATCATTCAAAAACAAACGCTAAACAATAATATAAACGTACCCGAAGGATCCCATCTTCCACCATGTTTGATTAAAATTGATACGTAGTTGTCCATCAAAACAAAATCAATAATTTTCAAAAGTAAAAAAAACTATCAATTACTTGAATGTGGGGAATTTTTTTGTAGAAAATTGAAGAGAGAGAATCATTGAAAAAAATAATAATATGATTTTTATATTTGATTTTAATTGATTTGAGTGAATTAAGGATACTAAATAATCTTAATTAGTTTAAATCCCTTGTTTCGTGCTAATTATTTATTATCTACAATAAATTCAAATTAAATTAACACCACAATTTCAGTTTTTTACATGTTTCCATTAAAAAACGTTTTTAATTTATTTTTCTTTTATCTCTTTATTTTTTTTAAACAACTTTTTTTAATTATTAAAAATAGTTTTTTTTTTAAATAATTTGTTAGAACCTGAAATTTTTAAAGTTATAACTTGAAAGTCTAAATCTACTGCTATACCTTGAAAATATTACTATAATATATGTCATATATGAAATTTACACAAATAAACATTATGAAATTTCTAAGAGAAGATAAGCCCACAGTTTATTGTTTCGTCTTAAAAACTGTTTGCGGGCCCATAATATTATTGAAGTAATGGAAGTTGCAAAGCTTAGGTGGCCCAGATTAGTCCCGGTGTTTAGATGTAATATAGCTTGACAGATGTAGGATTTTCAACCCTTTTCTATTTCTTCGCTAGATTTACACAAATCTCATAATGTTAAGAGTTGATTATATTTTTTTTAATTTTTTTTTAATTATAAAAATTCTTTAAATTGGATGGAATCTGGATAATCATAAAACGTCCTGAAACATAGTGTTCCGATTTTGGATACATCCATCAACGTCCTGATATATCGCTTCTCGATTTCGGATACATCACTCAACGTCTCGATACATCGCGTAAAGTGATGTATCCGATCGATAATAGCATAAAGTGATGTATCTGACTGATACATCGTGTAAAGTAATGTCCCAATATAATATGTACATCCCGAGACATCATAAACTGATGTATTCAACCGATATATCGCGTAAAGTGATGTATCCGACTGATACATCACGTAAAGTAGAGATTTCTATAATTCTTTCAAATGATAGGAAATTTTAGAGAATATAGTAAAATAAATTGTGTATTTAGATAATTTTTTCATTTTTTTCCTTTTCTCAAACAATCACATTTTCTGAAACCAAGAGAAGAAAATGAAATGATTAGAACACACATGATAAAATAAAAGATCTAAAAATTAAGGTCGAATGAAATTAAACTTTCCTTGTTTTCCATATTTCATGTTTGTAAGTTCTTAAATATCACTCTAATGTTGTGAATTACTACTATATATAAGAGGCCAAGGGAAGCAGTTGTTCGGCGACATGCTTGCTTCTTTATCCAGGGTAATTTTGGTATATTGCTATTATTATGCTTAAATAAATTATACTTTATTGCTTCAAAAAATGTACTTTCTCATATTTTGACTAAAAAACAGCTTGTATGTTTGCTTTTTACCATTTCCTATTTTCCTTCAGCCGAAAAGTACTGCCGCATGCGGGCCCACCATCATTATCCCCCTTTTTTCCACTTTCAATTTCCTTTACATTGATTTTTATTTATTCTCTTTCTGTATATAACATAATTAGAGAAAATGATCTTTAATGTGTAAGGATTGAATTATTTTGGTCCTCTATATATATCATTTTATCTAAATAGTCCTTAATGTATACAAAATCATGATCATTTTAGTCCTTAGTCCTAAAACTAACCAAAAAGATAAAAAAAATCTATTAACTTTAACAGTGGGTCCCTTGGAATTGAGACTCTTCTTCCTCAATCTGCTCTTTCACCATTACCACAAGCGTGTCCTTTTCCTTAACTTTTTTCTTTCACCATTTGAGGTCAGCTCCATATACACTACACCCATAATAATAATAAGAAGAAAATCAAGATTACCAAAACAAATGAGAACTAAGTAAATTGAATAAAATTCTCTATTTTCCCTTCGAGGAGATTGCCATAAATAAACTCTTTTTAAGTTGTTTATTAGCTCTTATTAAAGTGATCTATCGGGGATATAGCTATCTTTTCGTTTTAACTTTTTCAAAATTAGTAAGTTTTTCAAGCATTGTTTTTTCATTCTATTTTTAAAATAAAAGGGTAAAAATTGAACACAGAGATAGAAAATAAAAATCTTACAAATGTTCAATTAAAATTTAAAGAAACTTTTGTAAGTATGAGAAGATTTTTGGCAGTGGAAATTGTAAAAGAAATAGCAACAGAAAGAAGAAGAAGAAGAAGAAGAAATGACGGAAAAAGATGATGGAGGAAGAAGGGTTCACCAAGTGTGGGATCCACAGTTAAGTTTAACATTTTTTTACTTTTTTCTATTAGTTTTTAGGGCTGGGATCAAAATGATACTTTTTAGTATACATTAAGGACTATTTAGATGAGATATATATAGAGAGGATCAAGATAATTCAACCCCTATACATAGAGGACTATTTTGATCATTTTCTCACATAATTAGGACCTCTTGCTTTTGAATTCCAACTCCATTCCTCTTTCATTATACATGCCCTCACAACTTCTTCTGCCTCTCTCATTTTTTTTTCACTTTGTTGATTTCATGGTAAATTATTTATTAAAAATGATGATAATTACATTCCTAAATCCTAATATTTCATTGATAAAAATATAGTAAAGGTGAAAATAATGGGTATTTAAAAGAACTAATTCTATTTTTAAAAATAAAAAATAATATTTAAAAATCAAAATTATATTTGATCATTACATACTAGAATTATTTTATATTTTTATGAGGAATTTAAAGTGAAAAAAGTGAAAACAACTTCTGAATGTTTCTGCAAATTCAACTTAAAATTGAATTTCAAAATTTTCTAATCGATTGAAAAAGAAAAGTAAGAAAACAAAGTTAAATGAAAAAATAGTATAAATCACAATAATTAAACATAAATATTTAAAAGACATATAAAAATTGGTTTGACTCATGTGCCACATAAATTGGAAAAAAGGAAGTAACATATATCATTTAAGAGGACTAAATTTTTTTTATAAATCACAATAATTAATATCTTAAATTTTAGAAAAAAAAACATATAAAAAACTTGATTCGCTCTCAAAATTATGATAGTGTCACATAAATTGAGACAAAAAGAGTAACATATCTTATTTGAAAATGACGTAAAAACTATTACAAATCACAATAACTTTAAAAGACATACAAAAAATAATTGCCTGACTCTCGAAATTCTACATCACATAATTTGGAAGAGAATGAATAATATTATCTAAAAAATATGTAAAAAATACTATAAATCATAACAATTAATAATTTACAATATTCACAAATTATATAAAAAAAAAAGATTGACTATTCAAATCTCATTTATATGTTACATAAATTAAAACAAAATAAGTAATATAATTGGGCATGTGTTAACACGGGCTCCATTATCTAGTCTTAAAAGAAAATTGTACTCAAAAGATATTTATGATTAGTTATTCAGAATTTTCACAACGGAAAGATAAAAATCGGCTACAATAAATAAAGTTCAACACTTACATTCGGGGGCGGAGGTACATGGTGTTCAAGGGTTCATTCGTACCCAGTGGCGGACTCAGGATTTTTGTTTAGGGGATTCGAAAAATAAAAATATAAACGTGTAAATAAGCCTTTAGAAATGGGAACCTTGAATTCTTTTGGATTTAAAATCACACTTTTAGCACTTTTTTAAACTAAAAAAAAACTTGAAAAACAGAACTAAAAACTAAAAAAAACTGAAACTAAAAAAGAAAAAGATAAAATGCTTTCATAGGGATTCAAACAATTGACGTATTGCCTAATTTCAAGGGAACTTGCCACTACACCATCAGTTTCCCTTTGTTATTGAGGAGTTCAATATATATATATATATATATACCATCAGAAATATAGAAAATTTACCTTATATATAATGTGTAATTTTTTACCGAGTTCGAATGAACCCCTGGAACCCACGTGGTCCGCCCCTGTTCGTACTCCCCTTCACAGATTAATATAAGTATGCATGGTACTCAGGGTTCATTCAAATCCCCCTCTTGTCAGGAGGGAGGCCTCTTTGTGGTGTTTTTTAGACTTGAGATCATCAGTAGCCTCTACCTCATGTGTTGGTTTTACAATTTTAGTATTTTTTTTTCTTAAAAAAGTAATTTTCTATGAATGGTTTGCATTTTTCTAGTTTTTGTCATTAAATGATTGTCTTTCAGATAATGTTTGGAGGTGAGCCATCAGAATTAGGTGGGAAATACTTCAAACAGTACTGCTTCATAATGATATTTGTAATTCCAAACAAACCTAATAATTTCATAAGTTTGATATAAAAAAATAGTTCATTTCTCTTCTTTTGATTTAAAGAATAGTTTAAACAAGATTTCATTCCATCAAATCCATAATTTGTCTATCCTCTTAACTTAATCTCTTAAAAAGAAAAGACGATCCCCCAATAAATAAAATCTCATTTAATATGTTAAAGAAAATCTGAAGACACAAACTGACCTATCTAATAAATTAACCTATATAAAAAAATAATTACCTGATTCGACTTGGAGAAGGAACAAATAAAATATCGTTATTGAGGAAAGTGATACAGACTGGTAATTGGATAAAAAAGTTTCTACAATCTATTTTGTGAACTATTTCTCTAATGAAGTTTTTCATTAAAAAATAATAATCTAATATATAGAAGTGGGCAAGAGAAATGAGAAGTTAGATGAACGTGGACTTTTTTTTTTTTTTAAAAAGTCGATTTATATTCATTAATTTTTATAAACTGTCAAGTTAATTTTTGAAATCGCTTTGAATTTCTATCTTATTTTTTAAATGGTAATTTATTATTTAATATAATCAAGAATAATTAATAATTAATTAGTTGATATTTTAAAAGTTAAAAAATAGAGATTAATATGTTTAGAGTTAAAATAAAAATAAGAAATTTATTATTTAATTATATATATATATATAAATTAATAAAAATATATGCTATTTTTCCAAAGAACGTGGGTAGTTCTCTTTTATTTTTATTTTTCTATTGTCAGTTTTTTTTCTTATTAATAATATTAATATTATTAGAAAAAGTAGCAAATTAAAATGAGTGATTAATTGTGAATAGGACACGTGTTTGTTTCAAATTTCCATTTGACACCTGTCAATAGTAGGTTTAATTAATTCTTATTTTAATTATTAAAATGAGTGATTAATTGTGCATAGTACACGTGTTTGTTTCAATTTTTTCATGAATGACGTAAACAGAGTGCAAATATATAATTAATTGATATTTTAAAATTTTAAAAATGGAGATTAATTGAGATTAAAAAATGGAGATTAATTGAGACGCTGACACATAAGCGCTATCACATCTCCTATTATTATATATATATATATATATAGATTAGTTATTGCTCCTCCTATTTCTATTTCTTGGGAAACCTTGTCATCCTCCCGGAAGTGCTTGATCGCTCTAGAAAATGATCAAAGTAGAGACGGAAATTGAAAAATTTATCAAATTTTCATCGAAGGAATATCATACACAATATCACACATAGCTTGGTGAAGATTAGTGTTTAGTACGTAAGATACTTTGATCATAGACAAGACATCTCAGTAAACTAGTAATCCAAAGTCAAATTTTAATTTGAAACCTTACATATATACACATATAAAATAAAAGAAAATGAAAAAGTGTCTTATTATTTATAACAGAAAAAATTAATTCAAAGTCAATAAGACGTTAGTCATTTGTTTTAAATACAACAACTTGAATCTTTATTATACAAAGATTTTTTATTATTATGAAGATTTGGATAGTTTTGTTCAATATTTTAAAATATTTTTGGTAAAATGTAGATAATTTTAAAAATAAATAAATATAGATTTTGATTTATTTGTCAAAACTGAATTTTTCCTTTAACTTTGTAATTTGATCTACGAATTTCATTTACGGTTCATAGTTTCTTTTACGGCATGTAGATGACTTCCGTAAAATTCAAAATTTTCTGCAAACTTCTATTTTAGTTTTTTATGATCTGATCTAAATTTAAGAACTTCTGAGGTATTATAAAAAGGATGAGAAGAAAAAGTAAAATATTATTTTGATGGGAAAGTATGATGCTTGGTCCATGTTTTCTGTCCGCAATACAATGGATTTGCCATTTGATCATGCAACATAAACACCTTTTGATATATTCTCTCCGTTCACTTTTATTTGTCACTTATTCCTTAAATAGATTTTTATTTTTACTTGTCACTTTTCACATATCAAGAATACACAATTATTTTTTCCATGCTTTATCCTTAACATTAAATACTAGTGTTTAGGGGTGTTCACGGGTTGGTTTGGATCGGTTATTAGTCAAAACCAAAACCAAACCAACTTAATCGGTTTTAAATTTATCAAAACCAAACCAAACCAAATATAATATACGTTTATCGGTTTCAGTTTGGTTTGGTTCGGTTATTCGGTTATTAACCATACACAAAAATAAAAGAAACAATTCATTTAAAATGTGATAAAAAAAGTGACAACAATCCATTCAAAACGAAAAATAGTTAGAATGACTTAAATTACTGAACTTTCGATCACTAAATTTACTATCAATAAAGCTTTAAAATTCACTATATTGGTCTAGAAGGAAGAGAAAATAACATTTCCAGTCCCACAAAGAATTGTCATAGACACTCATATACATGAAATCAATAAGATAAATGTTTCATCTTGGGCATTTTTGCTTTCAATAAGTAAATTATAAAGAAATTTTAATGAAAATATGTATAAGATCTTTAAAATTGTTTATAAAAACAATATATTAAGTATGTATATTAATAAAATATATGTATATAATTCATCGGTTCGGTT
>NW_006239388.1:372554-384255 GCF_000226075.1 Solanum tuberosum | reverse complement strand
GTTTTATTTTATCGGTTTGGTTTGGTTTTTCGGTTTGGATCGGTTTTATCCAAACCGTGAACACCCCTACTAGTGTTCTCTAAATTATTTACCAAAAAGCTAATACTAAACATCAATTAATAGGGCTAATGTGGTAAAATACCTATATCAATAATTATTTCCTTAATAGATGTTGTCAAGTCAAAGAGTGACAAGTAAAAGTGAACGGAAGAGTATATCTTTTCCATGCAGAGAGTTAATTTGTATGACTATGTGAAAATATTTAACAAGTTAAAGGTGTAGAAATCTCACATCTAAGATTAGAGAAATCAAAGATCGTATTGATGAATAAAATTGTTGAGTACATACTCCTTATATAGGGAGAGAATTGTAGAGTCCTAAGTTAACTATACTTAGAGTCCTACTACAACACCTATTACCGATTATAAATAATCTAATCTTAGTTGGAACATAATCCTAGTCGTAATCTAATCATAATTAATATAAGTAGTTTAATCCTAGTGTGACTCTAATTCTACAGCAGTGTTGTAAACTCGTCAGTCAGCTTCGTTGGACCTGTTCCTTTGACATGTTCGAATCGTCAGCTTCGTTCTTCATCAACACTTGATGTAGACACTCCAGTCAGCTTCGTTGGACCTGTTCCTTTGACATGTTCCAATCGTCAGCTTCATTCTTCTTCAACAAAAATATCATTGTTCAAACAATCACATCAATTAACACACACGGTGCACATATGAAGGTTTAATATGAATAAAATAAAACTCACAATTTTGTGAAGGTTTCATAGAATAGAGTAAGTGTGGAAGTCTTGTGTTGGATCAAATTACAAGTTGATTTTCTCCTCTATAGTTCAATCTACTGACGTAAACATTTGTTTGAACAATAATAGATTTCTCAGTCACATTATTTAGGAATGTAAAATTATCCCCATTATGATTTTGTTGATATGAAAACAACTGCATTAGTGATCCAAATTCATTCAAAGGTTAAATAAAAGCAAAGTAATAGTTTTAAGATACAAGAATTTTTGCTTTATGCATACATTTAGAAGCTAATGTACTATGAAATAAATAATTTTTTAGTGTGTCGCCTTTAAAAATGGATGTGTAATGCGCAAATTTAAATTTAATTAGGTGTTAATAATATGATACCAAATACTAAATGAAAAAAATGATATGTGTATGACTATGTGAAAATTATTTTACAAGTTAAAGGGGAAAAATATTAGCATTGTTCAAACAATCACATCAATTGACACACGAGATGCACAATATGATGACAAAATACATATGAAGCGCACATGTAACGCCCGCAAAAACTAATCTATATATAATAATAATATAAAGGAGAAACATAGACAAGGTGATGTGGCACCCTCTATGGCCTCCATTCATATTTTTCTTTTTTCTTTTTTTTTGAGATTTTTTTCTTAATTCTTTTCATTAAATATTTTATTTATTAAATAAAAAAAACCAATCATATTTATTAATCTAATTATATCTAATGAGTTACAAAAAATCTCCATCTATTCATATTCTCTACTTAAATAGCATGTTTCTTCAACTTATTCTTATGGATTATCAAATCTATAAATTACAATCATTCATGGAGATGTTGAATATTCATTTTTCATTTTCTCATTCTTTCTTTCTATTAGTGTAGTTTTTTTCTCATTTTTTCTTTCTATTAGTGTAGTTTTTTTTCTCAATTCTTTCTTTCTAATAGTGTAGTTTTTTTCTCCTTTTTAAAAATAAAATAAAATTATTCTTCATCTTTTTCATAAGAAATCATAGAAAAGATAGTGACATGATATGTTCTTCACTTTGATGAAGATCAAAGATATATTCTTCAAAGATTCATTATAAAGAGATGTTCATATTAATTTAGTACAAGATCATCAAACTGAAGAAGGAAGTATAATTATGTTGAAAGATTCATCAAGAGAGATGATCATAATAATAGTATAAAGTTTGAATGTTTTTAATATTTTAAAGATTCATTAATGTATTGTTTTGATTTCAATATTCTAAAATTTTGCCATGCTTGAAAGGTATATTATCTATGGTACATTTCTCATAGCTATTACATATTGTTGGTCTTCATTATTTAATTTTCTTCTTCTTTTATTTATTTTAGAATTCTTATCTCCATAACTTATACCTAATTGAACTTTTACTTTAATTAATATTATTAACTCTTTTCTTTAAATTTTCATATTCATGACCCCCAACTATTTAATTTCAAAATTTAAGATACCTTATGATATTAATTTCTTTAATTTTGTCTATATAAATTCATATTTTTGTTTCATTAGATTCCTACTCAAGATTATTATTTTTTAGGAAAAATTACTTATATACACACATTTACTTACCTTAATATTCATTTATCCCTACCTTTTAAAAAAAAATTCAAAAATCCATTAATTCCTTCAATTCATAAAATCTTCTAGATACATAAATATTCCACTCCTATTTTCAGCCTACACCCATGTTTCCCACTCCCCATTTCATTCCTCCATTTTATCCCTAAATTCTCTCCACTTCTTTAGCAGTTACAAATTTCAAATTCATTTTGATTGAAATTCTTGCCTTTTCTATTGTCGTTTCTTTTTATTTTGTCTTTTTCCTTTTTTTTTTCTTTTTTTTTTGGTTTAATAGTTGTTTTGTTTTTCTATTATTTCCAAATCACTGTTGGGTTTGGTATTTGTATTTGATTTCTTTATTTTTGGTTAATAAAACTCACCTCGTGTGATTGATTAAAAATAATAATATAATACTTATAAATTTTTCATAATTTGAGTTGGTTATGGACTCTAACAACTAATCATTCATTGAAATTGATTAGGATTCTTGTATTACTATTATTTAATCTTCTCATTATCTCATAATAATATTAGTTTCAATTTCACCAAAATTTCATACAGTCTAATATTTTTCTCTTTATTCTGGTGTTTTTCATAAACAAATTTCTTTAATGGATTGTGTTTGTTCATGTATCTAATTGATAACTTAATTCTTATTTATTGTGATACATTTTAGATATACTTTATTTCAGCTTACGTACATCCTTCTTTCATTACCTTATTGTATCAGATACATTATTATCAACTACAAAATGATACATTATTATTATATGTATCTTTCAAGGCAAACAATACAATACTTATCAATTTAAACGAGATACATAGATAGTAATGTACCATGCACTCTTTTTTTTAAAAATATGATACGTAAATTCGAATTTATACTAAATGTATCAATTACATAGCAATTACCACACGATAATGTTTCGACCTCAAATCTAACATCTTATGGGCAAAAATTACTTATTTAATGTATCTAGTATAAATACAATACTTATCAATTTAAACGAGATACATAAATAGTAATGTATCATGCACTAATTTTTTAGATATGATAAGTAAATTCGAATTTATACTAAATGTATCAATTACATAGCAACTACCACACAGTAATGTATCGATCTCAAATCTAACATCTTATGGGCAACAATTATTTATTTAATGTATCTAGTATAAATATAATATTTATCAATTTAAACAGGATACATAAATAGTAAAATGCTACGTAACAAAGATATTCATGATGTATCTTCTCAATTTTTTCAACAATTTTGAATCAAAATTGAAAGGATCTTCGCTGAACTGGGAGAGAAGAAAAAATCTTGAATCTCAAATTTTTTGATAATCTTGAATCAAAATTGAAAGGATCTCCGATGAACTTGAAGATTCAAAAAGATATCGTTTGTCCAACAACAATTTCATCACTTTTGTATCCTTCATAACTCACCTCGCTTACCCAAAATTTCGACAAAAGTTTTTGAAACAAATTTGAAAGGTTTCTTCGTTGAACGGGGGGGAGCAATTTGAAATTTTGAATTTCTTCGTTCTATTAGGATTTGCCTCTGTATGATTGAGAGTAAGAAGAAACATAAGCGTAATTTATGGGATTTAATTAATTTTCAGATTTTATTCCTTTTTTAGCGCAACAGAAATATTTTTCTTGTATTAGAATTAATGTATCTGGATGGTGAATTAATGTATCCAGATGGTGATTTATGTATCCGGAAGGTACAAATTTTAAGAGATTATTGTAATTAGAAAAAAAGTAGGGATATAATGTAATTTACACTTTACAATATGAGATTTGTGTAAGTTATACTTATTTTTATTCCATATTTAAAATAGTGATATTCTATATTATTGTTGTAGTAGCAGATTTATACTTTAGTTTGACTCCATGAAAAGGCTCTTGGATATGGATAGAAGGGGTGCCTGATAAAAGCTAAAAAAAAATTGCATTGATTATCTGATTTTTTTATCATCTTTATTTTTGTGATTAAGGACTTGACAAAATTGTGTTGTTATTTTTCTCTTTTTACTTACCTTTATTACTCATGGCTCAAAAAATGCATATTAAGTATTGAAATACGCAATTCTTAGGTATTTCTTATGGTGAAGAACCATTTAAATTTGTCCATTTCTCTACTTCTAAAGAATTACCAGAATAATATAGGATATATACGAAAAATTAGCAATAGAGGTTTATTTAGATGATGATGAATAAGAGAAAAAACAAGGACAAAGAAAGGATCAAATATCAAAGAAGAAATGAAATAGAAATATTTATCTCTTTTTCCTCCTATTTTTAGTTTCATCATTTATATTTTCGAATTAAAGGAAGATTCATCGGATAGTAAATTTATCATTTGACAAAAATATCAAGTCCTTAAATATGTTTATCCGAATTTTATGTATTAACATCATAATATATGATTTTTTCTTAATAAATTAGTCTTTTAATTTTGAAAAATATTTGATAATAAAAATGTAATTCACTCAAGCTCTAATTCTACAAAAATATTTGTATTGTGATTTTATCATATTTCTTATTTCTATAATTGATTTTTATTTCTTGTATCATAATTATTTTTTAAAATAAATTTACATATATATTTCTTTACTGCGCGAAGCTCGGCCAAATTCCCTAGTTTTATTATAATTGGCAATCTTTTTGAACATAATCAAACTTAAATCTTATAAAAGCGTTATGGTGACATTATGATAGTTTTAATGCTAATAAGGATGCAAAATAGAAGGCTTACACAATTTGGTTAAGGTTTCATAGAATATCTTGTGTTGGATCAAACCACAAGTTGATTTATCCACCAACATAAATATTTGTTTAAACGGTAATAGTTTTGCAGTCACATTCCCTAGAAATTCAAAATCAATCTCATTATAATTACATTGATATGAAAATAATAAGTGCATTAGTGATCCAAATTCATTAACATATTAAATAAAATAAAGTAAAATTTTTATGCATACATAAAATGTCACAACGGTGTCTTGATTTTCCGGGTATCAATTTAATCTTCTTGTCAAATTGACCAAACAAGTAGAAATCTTTCGGAACCCATCGCCCAACCTGAAAAAGTTGACACGAAAAAACATAACAAATCAAGCATTATTGTCTTGAATTTTTAAAATGACTCTTACTTCTAGGTCGATTTATTTTTATCAAGATAATACTTTTTTCGTTTCATTTTATATGTCACTTTTTTACTTTGCACTTGCATTAACAAATGATATAACTTAACCCTTCTACCATTATTTAATGTTTTCTTAAATCAACTTTATTAATAAATGACAAGATTAACTAACTATTCTATCAAGAGTATAATAGGTAAAATATGGTAATTTATGCATAAATTTTATAAAATGACAAGTATTGTGGTACATCCATTTATAGAAAGGGATGACATATAAAATGAGACGGAGGGAACTAGTATTTATTTTGAGACGAAAGAAATATATCTTCTTTATCCCCTTTTAAATAAATTGTTCCCTTTTAAGGAAAAAAACGAATGGTAATAAATCATGATTTATGTGAATGAGAGGAGATATTATCATATAGCTCAGAACAAAGAAACATCAAAACATAAATCATGAATCAAGTTAAATGATTCATATGAACAGAACAACAATTAATCCACAAAAGGGTTACATGATAGAAAATGGAATGATCAATCTCAGGAAAGTGTAATATACAGAAGTTCAAACGCTTATCGACCAAGATTGGAAAATACCCGGGACAACCTTAAATTATGTTGGGTTTTAAAATGTGTGAATGGAAAATGAAGAATTGCGACTTTTATGAAGAGTTTCGACTTTTATGAAGAGTTGTGACTTTTATGAAAAGTTGCAACTTTTATGAAAAATTGTGACTTTTATGAAAGGTTGTGACCTTTCCGAAAGATTGTGACTTTTCCAAAGTTTTGTGACCTTTCCGGTAAGGCACAATAAGAACATTTTCACACTACCCTTTATTTTCTATAAATTGAGGGATTTCCTCTCATTTTAGGGGAATTAATTTTTCTGGACTTCTTCTACTACTACTAAATCTAGTATTCTAAATGTATTTTACTGTCGTTGAGTGGTTCGCTGACACCGTAGTTTTAGGTACCGATACACCGGTGAGTAAGATCGTTATATCGTGGGAGGATATATTTCATTAACCTCGGGTACTTGAGGGGAATAATTTCCTTAAGGGGACACTGTGCATTCAGTGGGCTCGATTTTCTTCTTTAAGAAAAAATATTTCGTATATTGTTTCTAATCTGTTTCTAATTCTTTTTTCTCTACTAGTTTTAATTTTCTAGTTTTGAAAATGCTCTTTAAACTTTGTTGTTTCTTATCAAGTTCTTCAAAGTTTTTGTTCTAAGTATCTTAGGAATACAAGATGAACAACAATCTTAAGAAAATTATCATACTGTTGGTATTTCTTGTATTCTACTGATTTAGAGAAACAGATCATGAAAGTAGAAGATTAATGCATTACTTCTCCAAAATTCGGTGCTTTGTTTAGCAAGGTCGAAGTGAGAATGTACTAGAAGAATTTGTGGTATTTCGGTTTAAGATTACACCAGGTAACCTTCTTATTATTTATCTAAGGAGGAAAATAGTTTCTAAAAGTTAACAATTTCGATATTTATCATGTATGTCTTTGGAATAAGATCTGCAAACCATATGATTTTTTTGAATGAATTTTCCTTGGCAAAAAGTGTTGCCTTTAAAATTCTTTAGTTTGCTGAATGAGAGATGCACATTTTTGTTTGATAAAATAGTATGTCAAAATGTTATAGTTGGAAGACTATTTGAAAAGAAAAGAATATGTATGTGATAATCTATGAATATGTTCAATTTTGTTTGGAGACTGAAAAAAACTTTTGTAGTTTTGTACTCCATGTGAAATTTGATTGTGTATGATTTTTGTAGACTAAAAACTTTTGTAGTTTTCTACTCTGGATAAATTAGACCATGCAATTGGTTTGAAGAATATGAAAACTTCACATAATAAGTCAATGTTGTACTTTTGATTTTCTATAAACTTCACTGTTATATATAAACAAATTGTACAAAATTTTGTCTTTATTGTTAGTATTTTAAATATTAAGTGGTATGTCTATTTATGATAGAGGAAAATTACCAGTGACTTAGAGTTTGTGATTTTGTGCCTCTATGAAATGAACTTTGACATTGTGTAAAAAATGTCAAATGAAATTGAAGCACTATAATTCTTTTGTAGAATAATATTTCAAAAGTGGTTTCATGTTGCCAATGACACTTTGATAGCATGAGGAAAAAAAAAAATGTGAAAAAACTATTTTCAAATACTGAAAATCAGTTGGAAAAAAGATAAGAAGTGATATGGTGGAAAATGTAAATCTCCTTTTGCAGAAATATGTTTGGAAAATGGATTTATCCATCAAACTAGCTACTGCCCTATTCACCTCAATCTAATGGAATTGCAGAATGAAAAAAAATCAAACTTTAGAGGAAATGATGGCTACATTACTTATAAGTTCAGATTTACCACAAAACTTGTGTGGAGAAACTATCCTTACTGCAAAAGGAAAAAAAAGTTGTCGTTTCAGAAAGAAAGCAATTTTGTTTGTTCAAGACAAAATCTATTCCATATGAGAAATGGAAAGAAAGGAAATTCAAGTTGAAATATTTCGAAGTGTGGGGGTGTCTAGCCAAAGTCCAAGTTTCTATTCCTAAAAGGATTAAAGTAGGACTTACTATAAAATTAGACTTGAGTAGTCTAGTGAAGGGTCTAAAAGACCTTGGAAAGAAAAAATGAGAATGTCTTAATAAAGAGATTCAGAGGCGTAGTAAATGTCAAAGGACATCTACTTCCTCCGAATATGATTTTGTAACATTTATTGTGTCTTCTGTAGACTCATCCTTTTGGAAAGATGGTGTCACTAGTGAGATTGATTCAATCTTGAGCAACCATATTGGAAGTTAATTGATTTTCTTCCAGAAAATAAACCTTTGGGTTCAAAGTGAATCTTCAAAAGGAAAATGAAAAGTCTATGGAACTATTGACAAAATACAAAGCAAGACTTTTTGTCAAAGGTTGTAGACAAAAATAAGGTTTTGATTTTGTCGACACATACTCGCCAGTAACTAGAATTACATTCATTCGATGTTAATTGCATAAGCTGCGGTATATGACCTCCAAATTCATCAAATGAATGTGAAAACAATATTCATAAATAGAGAATTGGAGGAAGATATTTACATGGAACAGCCCAAGGGTTTTGTGGTTTCTGGTGAAGAAAAGAAAGTGTGCAAACTTGTTAAGTCACTTTATGGACTAAAACATGCACCCAAACAATGACATATGAAATTTGACCAAACTATGTTGGTAAATGAATTTAAGAATGATGGAAGTGATAAATGTGTTTACATTAAAATCACAAGGTCAATGTTTGTTTGTATATTGGTGATATGCTGATCATCAGTAGAGACACTAATGACATAAATGCTACTAAACATATGCTAGAAAGCAACTTTGATATGAAAGATCGTGGAGTTGCTGATGTGATCTTATGTATAAGAATCCTTAGAACTCCAAGATGTTTTGCATTCTCACGGCCTCATTACATTGAAAAAGGTACTTGACTAGTTCAAATATTTGAAATTTTAATATTGTCAAGACTCCAATAATGTGAGCTTTGCACTTCAAAAGAATGAAGGTGAAAATGTCTCACAATTGAATTGTGCTAGAGTATTGAGAAGTATGATGTATATCAAAAAGTGTACGCGATCAAATATAGCATGTACTATTAATAAACTGAGTCGGTTCACAAATAATCTCAATCAAACTCATTGGATGAAAATGAAAAGAGTTTTGGGTTATTTAAAACATATGCAAAACTATGTCTTGCATTATACAAATATCCTACAGTATTGAAAGGATATAGTGATGCAAATTGGATCACCGGGATCAAATGAAGTAAAATCCACGAGTGGATATGTATTTACTCTTGGTGGAGGAGCAGTAAGTTGAAACACTACAACATTTTAGGCCTACGGCCACACTAAATCTGGACAACACTTGTAAAGTGTTGCCTAAAATATTTTTGGGGATGCTTTTAAAGCGTAGCCCAAGTTTTTAACTTTTGACTACGATAATATTGGCAACACTTGTAAAGCGTACTCTTTAATGGTATAGGCAACACTTTATAAGTGTTGTTACAGTATAAAATAATTGGCAACAACTATTTACATATATGGCCACACTTTTAAACTGTCCTATTTTTATAATTGTAAAAACAACACATTACAAGTGTTACCTTAAAATTTTCACTAAAATATTATATTCCCTCCAACATTTTTAACTCTCCCTCCCATTTTTATTGGCAAAAATAATATAAAAATAATATTAATAATTCATAAAAACTTTTCTCTTTCTCCAGATACGCTTTACTCTTTCTCCCTGGAACACGATTTTCTCCCTGATCGAAGAGAGGAAGCTAAAAATTTCTCCATACCTACGATTCTCCTCTCCAGAACACTCTTTTCTCGAAGAGCTAAAGAGATGAAGCTAAATAACTGAAGATCGAAGAACACACTTTTCTCTGGAAGAGTTGAAGTCGAAGAATTGAAGATCGAAGAACTGAAGAGCAGAAGCTGAAGAACTGAACTGAAGATTTCTCCAATACCTACGATTCTCTTCTCCCTGAACTGAGAGTTGAACTGAAGATCTGAGCTTAGCTTAGCTATGTTGAGCTAAAGATTTCGTTAAGCGTAAGTACCGATTCCTTCTTATTCTCATTATTTTTGTCAATATGTTAGAGGATGATGGCAGAATCACAATATATTTGAGTACAGATCCCAGCTTGAGCTAAGATTTTTTTGCCCTTTTAAGTTTGGTATAGTTTTTGCTGTAAGATTTTGCCACTGCCACAAATTTCACAGTGTATTTGTGTACACATTCTTGTATATGTTAATGATTTTCTGAAAAATAGGTTAGAGGATGCTGGCTATGCTGTTGGAGCACGGATTTTAGAACTCCTCTGCCACAGGAAAAAGGTATAAAGCTTCAATGCTATTGCCACCCTAATGTTATGCTTTTATTTCTTCACTTATGTAACACCCCAGAAATTTTTTGAGCTAAGACCCGAACCTTTCTTCGTAGTGAGTGAGATTTTTGCAAGGAATTAAAAATTTCTTAAGTGTTAAGGTCATTAGATGTAGCACCTTGAGTTCCAAAGAGAATTAAATTGGAAATAGCAAAATCTGAAATTTTGCAAGTTAAGCTAAGTATGAATTTTGGGTCGACTTCAAACGACCATAACTCATAGCTCAGGATGAGTTAGGTGTGATACCATATACCGTAGGAAAGACCTTTGAATTATCTTTCCAACTCCGCTGAGTTTGCTAAGTTTTGAGGTTGGACGAGTGAGATATGACCTTTTTAAGTTAGGTTGCCAGTTAAGGAAAGTCAAAAACCGGATTTTAGAGGGGTATTTTGGTCTTTTCCTTACCCAATCAGGTTTAATTCATTTTTAGTAATATTTTAAGGGTCTAATACTATTAGGTTCAGTTTTATAATCCTAGTTTACGCCTAGGGTTTTAGTTGAGAGTTCAAGAAGAGAAAAGAGAAAGGATGAAGGCGTTCATCGACGTTCTTGAGAGTTGTTGCGGATTGTCGCCATGGGTTTGATCCATAGAGGTATGTAAGCTTCCATAGTGTTGGGTTATTTCACCCACACGCCAATCATGATTTATTCAGCGTAATTTCGTTCTTGAAATTTAAAGATTAGAGTTCTTGATGAGTTCTTGATAAGTGTTCTTGAAGTTTCATTAAGTTTTGAAGTAAGATTCTGCTTAGGTCAACTTTAAACGATCATATCTCTTATAATATTAAGATTTACGTGAGCCATAACCTATCCAATTAAAGGTGATTGAATCTACTTCCCAACCCCACCAGTTTCACGTCAATCCAATAACTGAGTAAAAAGTTATGACTGTTTTAGTAACCTATACAGTGCTGTTACGAATTAGCCGACGGAAAATATTGAAAATAATCGTTTTTGTCTTTTACCTCCAAGAAAACCATCAACGAATTTCTTGACTAATAAAAAGCTCAAAACAATCAGATTTTCATCTTCACTCATGAAAATCATAATTTTTGGCTATAGAGATTTTAAGAAACTGACTCGAGAATCTCAAGAAAGGTCTGCTTGATTGTTTACCTTCAAGTTAGGGTTTCAAGGCTTCTAATCAAGTTCCTCTTCAAAATTCTTCAAGATTCTTAAAGATTCTTCAAGAATCTTGTTCTTCTAGGTATGTAAGGCTATCATAGTGTTGGACTAGTTC
>NW_006239388.1:370997-371815 GCF_000226075.1 Solanum tuberosum | reverse complement strand
ACATAAGAGCCAGTACATTTTGGGAGTAGTATCGAGCACCGAATTGGGGGAGCGTTCAAAGAACCCACAGCCCCCATAGAACCATGTAGCCATCATGGGTAGAAAATTGTCATACTTTTTAGATGAACCCTTTTCACATAGACTAGTGGATTCATTAGACAGTTCAGGTTCTATACCTTTGGCTGGGTATAGGATGCGCTGACAGCGTGAGGGAGATCGTTGTATCATCACAATAGCTCTTATGTGATGGTTGTCGGTTAGAGAAACTCCCACAGAAGTTATTGTATTTTTATATACACAGTTATTTGTATTTTTACATACATTTCAGAGTTATGTTGTATCCTTGCATACACACAGATTTGACAGCATGTTTTTAAACAGTTTGTTTCTTTATATTGCACTTGTTTTAAATTGCTTTATATTGAAATGAGTTCAGTCATATTGAGTTGAGTATTCAAAGTTGAGTATCCAGAGTCGAATATCATATCTTTGAGTCGAATATCATATCCTTGAGTCGAGTATCTAATCTCTGAGTTGAGTATCTTATCCTTGAGTCTAGTATCTAATCCCTGAGTTGAGTAAGTTTGGAGTATTCCTTGAGTTGAGTAAGATTGAAAAGAGGTAAGTATGTTTCCTTTTTATCAAGTTTCAAGCTTATGTTTATGTTTTAGAATTCCCTTACATACTCGTACATTCCACGTACTGAGCCATTTGGCCTGCATCTTCTCATAATGCAGACACAGGTATTCATGATCATCAACAGGAGCTTCGTTGATACATCCGAGAGTTCGAGTTAGCTATGGTAAGCCTCCTTGTTT
>NW_006239388.1:362883-370888 GCF_000226075.1 Solanum tuberosum | reverse complement strand
TTATTCTCATTATTTTTGTCAATATGTTAGAGGATGATGGCAGAATCACAATGTATTTGTGTATAGATCCTAGCTTGAGCTAAGATTTTTTTGCCCTTATAAGTTTGGTATAGTTTTTGCCGTAAGATTTTGCCACTGCCACAAATTTCACAGTGTATTTGTGTACACATTCTTGTAGATGTTAATGATTTTCTGGAAAATAGGTTAGAGGATGTTGTCTATGCTGTTGGAGCACATATTTTAGAACTCCTCTGCCACAGGGAAAAGGTATGAAGCTTCAATGTTATTGCCACCTTAATGTTCTGCTTTTAGTTCTTCACTTAGAGCAACTCCATTGATGCTAGTTGTGGCATTACATATGTCTCGTCAACACTTATTTTCTCTGCGAGTAATAGTGTTTCAGGAACAGTACTTTGTCTATACAGGCATATATGACCTGTAGTAATATGTTATGGATCAAAATGTAGGAAGCTGAGACAATTCTATTACATACTGCTTGTGTACCTGAAAAACTTACGAGTTTAGGTGATCTCCAATGAACTACAGAAAGATCCACACCATCATTGATTTTGAAACTTTACATATTAAGTATCTAATGAACATGAATATGCTGTAATTTTCAAGTAAACGGTTCTGAAATGCTCTATTTTGATATCAAACATAGATGGATAACATTAAGATCACATAATCTAGAAAAATAAGTACTAATAATGAAAAACAAAATGAAATGACACCAAGTATGATCTGATTTTGCTAAAGATTTTCAAGGTTAGGGATATCAGCCCAATTAAGGCAGCCAACATGAACGATTGCCCGAAAAGAATTAGGCATCCCCTTAATCCTTAGAGTCCTAAAGACACAATTTTTAGGATCATATGAAACAAGATATATGCTACCTCTGTACTTGACTAACTGCTCTCCATTCTTTAACATGCACATAAATTTCTTAAAGACTTTCTGTCCAGTAAACCTCGATTACATAATTCTCTGGGCTAGTTCTCTCCGTTTAATCTATGTCCATTATATAGAAATATGTACTTAAAGCATATTTACTTAAACATAATCATGTTTGTATCTTCAAAATGTTCCTCAAATGGAAAATGTTTTTCAACCATGATTGCTTGATTTTGACACTTAAAGACTGGGAAACTATAGAGAAGAATATGATGACTACCTATAAACTTAGCCATACCCTTAACCCAAGTCATTCCCCAATAAAATTTTAGATTTTGGACAAAATCAAGAATAGATTGTGAGAGGAGCTAGATGTACTATTGATACCATGGCCACTTTACTACGTGAATGATGCAATATTACATAAAATCATATAATATTGATTGAATTTTTATTTTGCGTTTAGAAGGAATTGATTACTTTGGGGTTGTTACAACTGAAATTCCAAAGTAGGGGAAGAAAGTGCCAAAAATCGTGAATGGTGGGAGATGTTTTGAGTGAATGAGTATACTGGTAAGATGATCGTATTCTGGGGTTACTGATTTGAGGTTTTACTTGTCTATGGAATGAGAAATCCTGCTGGTAAATTGCTTTTCTAATAAATGCTAGAACAGAAAAAATATGGATTAGATTTAATTGATATGTTGAGATTTAGAATGTAGAAGTACTTTAGAAAATTAATAAAAATAGGACAGGTATTAATATGGTGATATTGTTTAGAAGTATAAGTATCTCCGTAATTAATAAAAATAGGACAAGTATTAATATGATGATATTGTTTAGAAGTATAAAATTTCTAAGTATCTCCGTCACGCTTTTGGCAAGATGAACTGAAGCTAAGTCTCTCCATCACACTTTTCTCTCAGATTTCTCGTTGAAGAACACGATTTCAGATAGATTTCTCACTGAAAAGTTTCTCGCTAAAGAACACGATTTTGTTGAAATAGGGTTTATCAGGTAAGAAATTCTATCTTTGAAAGTCTAAATTTTAGCTTTATGGTTTTGATATTCTTGTGTATCTTTGAAAGTTTAATTTTAGCTTAGGGTTTTGATATTTTTGTGTTGTTGATACGATTTTAATAGTCTGCAAAACCAACTAAGAAGAAGATATACCTCTACAATGGCAACATGGAATACTTTCGACTTGCTTGAGATTGCAGACAAAGCCTCATTCTCATTGCAGAATGTGTAAACTGCAAGGACATGAATGATTTTGTCACATGTATGAAAATGAACTTTTAGAAAGATCAACGTAAGCCCCTATGATCGACTCGATACGTACTTATAGAAGCTCAGTCTTTGCCTCTAAAACATTGTTGGGCATAAATAAGATGAGTCCTCTAGGAGTTGTTACAGGCTAAAACAATCACACTGATAACTCCAAGGTGATTTATAGCTTCAACACTTAATTTTGTATAGTTTGGTATTTCACCAGTTGCAAAGCTAGTACTCTACTATAAGAGGTGATTCTATTAATTATACCATCTCTTTTAGTAGTTAAAGAACTAAATGGAAAATTTGAAACAAAAAGGTAATTTCTGGCCTTAGTTTCCTTTTATTATCAGGCAGTAGGCATTAGAGGCAGAATAGTGAGCTCTGCAGTTTGAAGTCGCTCTTGGTTTTGTCGCTGTCCCAGTTCGTCACTCCGAGAGAGATATAACTCTTTACCTTTAATTTTTCCTTGTTTGTTTCGGACCAAGAGTGTTATGCATTGTTGTGACTGAAATAGTGAGCTGCTAGTTTGTATCAGTTTCTTATTTGATATGATTTGATTTATTTTCTTAAAGTTAACTGAGTCTCCTTTTAGTTTGTTTAAGATGGTATGTAGTTTATTCAGTCACGATTTTAAGTGTGCCTGCTATATGTGTTCTGGGTTCTCAAAATGGGGCTGTAAAATCTGGTTGTTTACCTTTCTCTCCAAGTGTGGCTCAGTTCTCTTTTGAGCATCTTTTAACTTACTCGTTGTATATCTCCGACTGATTGTTCTCAAATGCTATCTGATTCTATGAGGCTTCAAGTTCTAATGTTCAATTTGAGAAAAAAATAGTTTGTCTAGGTTTTGATTTTGTTTAAATTTATTTTAGTACAGTTTGTATGGACTACATATTGTAAGCAAGTGAGATAGTATACTCAGAAACTATTTTGTCGCATTAAAGCAACTGAACTTTACACACTATATAAGTTACTTTTAAAAAGTTAGTTTTTGACTTACCCTAAAAAGTACAACTGATCACAAAGAATTAGAAAATCCATGACAACAACTTATACTTTTTGCATAGGCTGCCACTGCTCATCTGAATGGTTGTACAGGTTATAAAATCAGTTTAGTTGTGGCTCCAGCTTTCGTGCTAGGATATTGTGTCTGTACAGGTTATAGAATCAGTTTACAGTATATGCAGTGCTAGAAATTTTGGAAATTCTGGAAACTCAGCTGCTGCAATATTGTACAGTGCTGGAAATTCTGGAAACTCAGCTGCTGCAATATTGTACAGTGATGGAAATTCTGGAAACTCAGCTGCTGCAATATAATACAGTGCTGGAAATTCAGTTGCTGCAATATTATACATGCTGGAAATTCTGGAAACTCAACTACTGCGCTATAATACAATCCTGGAAATTCTGAAAATTTTGGAAAGAGTTGAGCTTTTCTATAACTTCTAAAGAGTTGGAAATTCTGGAAAGAGTTGGTGTGTGAGTTCTGCAGATGCACAGGACATAGGAAGGACAATGTTTCAAACTAATAAGCTATCCACCTGACTTCAAGTCTAAGAAAAAAAAATCTTTGAAAAAGACTTTTTTTTTGTTTTCTTCTAGTTGAGCTGGTGTTCTTGGTAAAGAAATTCTGAATTTTTTTTACTATCTTGAATCTTTGAAAATTCAGTCTGTACTTTAGTTTTGTCACTCATTGTCTCCTTTCAACTTCTATACCTAGAAAAGTTTATATTTTTAGTTGTATGAGTGTTGTATTGTGTTGAAGGAGGACTCTAGTGATTTTGGGTTGTAGTTGTGTACTTTTTTCCCTATTGTTTTACTGCTTTGAACTGTGATAGTTGTTGTGAGAGATGGTTTTGGTTTTCATTGCTTAAACTGATTCTCATAGTTAAAGCTATCCCTTTTAGATTTCTTGGAAGGTTAGAGCTGTCCCTTTTAGCTTTTTCTGGTGTTGCAATAAAGCTATTTAGATTTTTGATGCTTGTGCTTTGTTTTGTTTCTGCAATGGGGCAGCTTCCTTCTCAGGATATTTTGGCCCTGCTTGAGTATATACAGGTACAACTGATTATGTATTGTAGTCATGAAATACGGAATGGATTATACGGGTTACACCATAGAGGGGTCAGGGCACTGGGTTTATGTAAACTGTAAAGTGTTGCCTACATATACAATCATCATGTATAACTTATGTATAAAATACTCCAACTTATTATTTCATCAGGTAAATAGTAATTTACAACAAATAGGCAATGAAGCCAGATGCCTGTTCTATATGATTTGCATATATTAATTTTGATTGGTTGGCTTATAGTGAATACTCTCCAATTATGCACTTCCAAATACATGATTTATTTCACTAGCTTATAATTTTATTTTGAATGTGCAGGAAAATGCCGATAATTAAATTTGAATTGTGGCCAGAAGTAAACTCGATCTATTGTAGTGAACGACGAAGAGTGTTTGTACTATTGTCATATATGTTTGAATGCATTTGGTTTTGTGGAATTTATTGATAGTAGAGATCTTTAAGCAATCACTTTCTAAGTATTGGTTGTACAAGACATGTTTCTCGAAGTTTATTTGAAATATATAGCTTCGATTTAATTATTAGTTAATTTTGTGCTTTAGGTCACTTGTATATTTATTTATGTGATTATTGAATATATGCAAATAAAAATTATTTGCATTAAAAATAAAAATTGTGGCTACAAAATTCTACACAACATTGCCACACTTCAAAAGTGTTGATGTAGGACATCCAATGCTATCTTGTACATAAGAAAAGTTACACTTTATAAGTGTTACGGATCCACTTACGAAAAGGCCTAACTAGAGAGAAAGTTGAAAAATCATATAAGGGAATAGGTTTACGGCTTAGGACAAGTTATCATGGTGGGAACTCTATCTAGCAGACTGGAGATCCCAAAAGCTAGATTCAAGGAGAAAAACAAAGTTGTGACTAGGCCTGGCAGGGGGACCGGGTCGGCCTGCCCCGGCCCGCGACCGGTTCGAGAATCGTCTTGCCGAAACCGGTCCCGTAAATTTTCGCGGGTTGGGAGGGGTTCGGGATAGAGGACCGGTTAGGGGCCGGTTCACACTTTGGGCCCGGTCGACCCGGCCCAGCTAAACCGGCCGGTTCGCGGAATCCCCTAAATTTTTTATTTTTTTATTTTTTGAATTATATCCGTTGGGGCAACGGCTAGTGGGCCCCCCCAACGGATTTATTCACCTTTTTTCCTTCCCCAACACCCCTACCACCCCTACTTTTAATACTTTAATTTAAACCCTCAAGTTATCATAAATACACTCTAACCCACTTTTAAAATTATAAATACCCCTCTATCCCTTATTATTTCTTACAAAATCATCTATTCTCTCATCTATTTTTTATATCCTCTCAATCTTAAGTCTCAATTTTTTATTCCATTTAAATCTAATATTATATCATAATACATATATTTCAATTCTAAATTTTCATATTATATCATAATATATATAATTCTCATATTTTGCTATCAAATATTGGAGTTACAAATTACAAGTTACAACAAACTACAAGCTTCAAGAATCTATTATAACGTCTGCTATTAACGCAGACGTTTGGTACATTCGTTTCATAATATTTATATTTTATTTTTCGTCATTAATTTTTGTGTTATTATTATTTTATATTACACCTTACATATAATTAAATATGAGTTCTAACAAAAAAGATACTGGTAAAGGAAAAGAGAAAGAACCAAGTGGCATTAGTAATTATTTAATTTTAATAAAAAAAGTAGTAAGGAAAAAATAAGAGTAAATGTGGTGGTACTTCTTCTAAATCAATGTCTAGAGTTAGATTTAATACAAATGATTTCTACTTGTTGATGATACTTCTTATGATATTGATTCAAATGCTCAACTCAATCATGAACTTTTTACAACAAATTTATGGTGATATTAATCATTATCTTGATGAAAATTCAGGTGAAGAAGTAGAAGTTGGTTCGGGAGAAGATGAATTAGAAAATACACCTACTAGTCCGATGACAAAAGTTCCAAATGAAACTATAAATTCAACGGAGCAAAATTCTGGACGCCTACCCCTTATACCTCCTACAAGGGAGAAAGTGAAGTATCAACTCCCTAAAACTTCTGTTGTGTGGCAATTTATGACTTTAGATAGGAAAACTCTATTGCTATTTGTAATAAGTGTAAGCAACCTTTTAAACATAAATAAGGTGGAGGTCAAGGTGGGACGGGGGGATTAAATAGACATTTGTTATCTTGTGTGCCAATTCAATATAAAGAAGCTAAATCATTACCCGATAGAAAAAAAGGAATTCCAGTTAATGATTTTGATATTAATGTTAATGAATCGGTAGGGGCTTCTAACATGGTTCAAGGAACATTAGATCCTTCTAACCCCGGTGGTCCACTAACACAACGTAAACATAATAAGGAAAGAGATTGCGAAAATTTAGCTAAAATGGTTTCTGTTTGTGGTTTACCTTATAGTTTTCCTTCACATCCCGGTTTTATTGAATATATTCAACAAACTTATAATCCTAATTATAGAGGTTTTTCAAGAAATACTGTTAAATATGATGTTTTTGTATATCAAGGTAAACATTGTCAATATCTTCGTTGTATATTTAACATATTAGATTGTAGAGTGTCTATAACTTCGGACATGGGTCGTAGTGTTAATGGACGTGATTATTTAACTATTACAGCACATTGGATTGATAATAACTGGAATTTGCAAAAAAAGAATCTCAAATTATAAAGAATGTGTAGAGAAAAAAACCGGTGCATATTTAGCTTCAAATATTTTGAGTGTTCTAGATTATTACATGCTTATAGATAAAGTAATGTCTGTCGCATTAGATAATGCATCTAATAATACAAACGCTGCTAGTATGTTAAAAGTAAGATTATGTCCAATTGATGTTAATGATTTTCATGTTAGATGTGTTGCACATGTATTAAATTTAGTTGTACAAAATGGTATTTCATTATTTAAATGTGGTTGTCTGAAAATTGAATATGCTGTTGCCTGGATTTTTTATGGTCATAGACCTACTAGAATTAGGGAATTTAATGAGCGTTGTGTACTATGTGATTTGCCACCAAGAAAAATTCCAAGACATATTAAAACAAGGTGGAATTCTTTTTTACGAAATGTTTTCAGTTGCTTACGAATATAAAGGACCCCATACAAATGGTGTTTAATGCTCATAATGCTGACCCATTAGACAGAATTTGTGAAGAAGATTGGGAAGAAAGTAATGAACTATTAGAATTTTTAAGACTTTTTTATGATGCTACAACCATGTTTTCTGGAATTTATTATCCTACTATTTCATCAGTATTAATAAATATTTGTGCTATTTCAATTCAATTTTCTAAATACAAAAAAATTGAAAAATTTAGAGTTGCAATTGAAGGTATGATTGAAAAATTTAAAAAATATCCTCAAAAAATTTTAACTGCTACTTTACTTCATCCTGACTATAAATTACGAGGTGTGCAAGGACTTGTTGACACTTTTTATGATACTTTAGAAATTTTACTGAAAATAAATTCAACTTGTGAAATGTGTAAGTCTAGCATAAAAGTAGAAGCAAAAATTTTGTATGAAAAATATAGAACTACAGGAAATACTCAAGGAGAAGTTGGTCAAACTTCTAATCCTCAGAGTAAAGCTCGAATTTCAAGTTATATGCGAGATTTTCTTGGTCTTAATTCTACTAACCGTGATGATTTTGAAGAATATCTTAATCAATCTTTAGAAACAGTACCATGCAAAGCAAAGCCCGGTATTTAAGTGGAGAAGGGTAGAGGGGCGGGCCCA
>NW_006239388.1:339320-362824 GCF_000226075.1 Solanum tuberosum | reverse complement strand
GAGGAATTATAATTTGCCAAAGTTAAGTTCCAAACAAGAAGCTTGGATTAATGCGGTAATTGGATCTAGTGATGATGAATTAGAGTCACAAGAGTTTCAAGCAAGTTTGCCAACACCGGAGGATGTCACTGTCGATATATTTGAAATTTGAAATTTGAAATTTGAAATTTGAAATTTGAAATTTGAAATTTGAAATTTGAAATTTGAAATTTGAAATTTGAAATTTGAAATTTGAAATTTGAAATTTGAAATTTGAAATTTGAAATTTGAAATTTGAAATTTGAAATTTGAAATTTGAAATTTGAAATTTGAAATTTGAAATTTGAAATTTGTGAAAGTTGAATTTGAAATTTGAAATTGAAATTTGAAATTTGAAATTTGAAAACTTAAGAATTATTTATTAGCTAAAAATGTTATTGAAAAAAAATCAAATAAACTAAAAATGTTATTCAATAACATATAATTTCAATACAAATAAATAAGTATATAAAAAATAAAAAATCCCCCGTCCCGTCCCCCCAAAACCCGTTCCATCCCGTATATATAGTGGGACGGGATGGGACTTATTTTTGTCCCCCCAATCCCGGTCCTCGCCAAATCCCACCAGCGCCGTCCCCCGTCCCGTCCCGTCCCCGTCCCCTTGCCAGCCCTAGTTGTGACTGACGGTTCGACATTGTCAATCAACTCAATCCATTCTCATGATGAAGACAATGTTCAGGAACGAGGTTAAAACATTAAGACTTGTTAATGAGTTAATAAAGCTTAAAGTTTTTAATGATTTGCTAAGTTTGACAAATTTGACCAAATAGTGAATCTTCGAAATGACACGGTTAGAAATCACCTATGTGAGTGTTAAGTGTAAGCCGCTTCAAAGAGAATTTTTTGTCAAAAGCCTATTCTCTATACACTCATGAAACCAGGAGGTATTCATGGCTGAAACGAACACAATCATAAGAACCATAAACGGTAAAGGGTTAATTGTGTGACATATGATTGTCTAGGTATACACCAAAGCTCGACGGTTCAAAGATATCGCATCTACTGATTGACCGAGCATATCCGACATATGTTCAATACGGAAAGTCCAAGGGGAAACCTACTTATCCAGATGCAATTAATTCTTGCTTGTAAAGTACACATACTTGTCCGTTTCTTTGTCTTGGAGTCATTCCCCATTCATGCGGGGGATTGTTGGGTTTTAAAAGGTGTGAATGGAAAATGAAGAGTTGCGACTTTTATGAAGAGTTGCGACTTTTATGAAAAGTTGTGACTTTGATGAAAATTTGCGACTTTTATGAAGAGTTGTGACTTTGATGAAAAGTTGCGACTAGTATAAAGAGTTATGACTTTTTTGTGACTTTTATGAAAGGTTGTGACCTTTCTGAAAGATTGTGACTTTTCCAAAGGTTTGTGACCTTTCCGGTAAGGCACAATAAGAATCTTTTCACACTATCCTTTGTTTTCTATAAATTGAGGGATTTCCTCTCATTTTAGGGGAACTAATTTTTCTGAACTTCTTCTATTACTACTAAATCTAGTATTCTAAATGTACTTTACTGTCGTTGAGTGGTTCGCTGACACCGTGGTTTTAGGTACCGATACACCGGTGAGTAAGATCGTTCTATCCTGAGAGGATATATTCCATGCATTAACCTCGGGTACTTGAGGGGAATAATTTCCTTAAGAGGACACTGTGCATTCAGTGGGCTCGATTTTCTTCTTTAAGAAAAATATTTCGTATATTATTTCTAATATGTTTCTAATTCTATTTTCTCTACTAGTTTTAATTTTCTAGTTTTGAAAATGGTCTTTAAACTTTGTTGTTTCTTGTAAAGTTCTTCAAAGTTTTTGTTCTAAGTATCTTAGAAATATAAGATGAACAACAAATTTGATGCAATGGTATTAGTTCCTCGGAGCTCAACCTGCACGAGTTAAGGATGGATCAGTGTATTTCTTCTGATTAAGGTTGACTCAGATATCAATAGAGGGATTTGTCCTTACCTTGAAGTAAGAAGATGACAACAGTGTTGAACTGAAGAAGTTTTCAGCCAGTTTGGATTCTTGGTGTTCGTGAGTTCTATAAACACCCAAATGAATATCACTCAAGTTTAATGTAGATCTGACATGCTTGCTTCAAAGAGTCACGAATTTTGGAGCTCCAATGGAAGACCTTCAATGCTATGGAAGGATACAATTCCGACAACCCATGTACTGTTTGTTTCTTGTTTTCGATCTGGGCTTGAGTCACTTTTGGAGTTTGGACTCAAGCCAATGTTTTTCTCTATTTTGTTTCAATAAATGGACTTTTGCCCAGATTTAACTTTTTTTTAAAAAGAAAGAGATATTATCATATTAAGTCCTCACAAACGAATGACAATAAATTATATTAGGCCATAACACATTATGCCTATGCGGTCTAATACTCCCTTCGTCCCTTTTTACTTTGTGAAATTTTGATTTGATACACTTACTAAGAAAATAATGATTGGTATAACGAGTTTATATTTCATTCCTATTAATTAATAGGGTCTCAAATATATTTACTCATTACATTTTTTAAAGACATTAACTCAATGTTAATAAATTGAAGGTATAATAGGAAAAAAAATATTATTTCCTATTTTGACAAGTAAAAGGGCATTTGGATGTGAAAGAAGGTTAATGATATTAAGGGAATCGTGTGGACATGGTAATAAGTGTATCAACTATATTATAAGTGACTTGGGTTCTAAGGAAAGTTTTAGGGCCAAGTTAAGTTGGAAATTATACTATAGAACAAAGTTTAAATAAAAATGAACATTAATCTTGATATATAAAGAGTTACAAAGTGCACTACATATCATATTAAAACTCTTCGAATCTAGTTTTCAACGGTCTAAACCATTTTTCATTTAGATATCTCTATGAAGAGTTATGAGCATTTTAATGCGATGTGTAAAATAGAAAAGTACAACAAGTAAAGCCAAAGTACAAGCTACCAAACCAACAATAGTTGTCTTAGCCCTTGTGAAGTTTTTTTTTCTTGCCGCAAGACTTTTCATGATCTCAGGGACACTCTCCATAATACTGCTAACATTCGTTGTGTTAAGTTGAAGTGAAATATTTCTGTTCCCGATTAAATTACAGTTGTTCTCGCTAAAGTCCGATCTGATCCTACTTGAGTAGTAGAGAGAAATCATGATATTTCAATTTCTGTTAATTCTTTATTCAATTCAATTTCAACAAAGAATTTTTTTTAAAAAAAAAAAAAGTTGTGGACAACAACTATTTTCTTTAGAAATATTGAGTTAGGGCTTGAAAAAAGGATGAAGATTGGGCTAGGATCTTTATCTAGTAGTATTATTTAAGGTGAGTTCTAGTGATGTATTGGAGTTGCTATTTTCAACAACTATAAGCTTGGATCTCAATTTCAATAACTATTTTTTTGGTTATCCTTATCTAAAACTAGAATTCTTGAAATATCTTTAAATTTTCAAGAGAACACAAGAACACTCTTCAACAGAGAATTTCAAGATTTCTCTTCATATATTGCCTATGATTGAGTATATAGAAGATGACTTGGAGTAAGAAAATCATGATTTAATTAAGGTATTAGATGAACCTTAAAAGTGGATTTTTGTAAATGACTCAACATATTTAGCTTTCAATTAATTAAAATATATATTTTTAATTACTTCTTATAGAAATATATTATATTTGAGTTGGATAATCACCATGGTTAAATATGAATACTCATATTTTATCCATAGTTGTCCATATTTTTATAGGTTAACAATAGATTGAAATTCATATTCATTCAAGTGAAATATAAGTGATCCAACTCATTAAACTATCGATAAAATTGACTGATTTTATAAATATGAGCTGAAATTGCCATCTCTAGGCTAGGGTGACTCTCTTCCTAATAAGGTATATGTTGAGGCACAATTTTTATTCTGTGGTAGCTAATATGTTCATTCTTATTTTCTTTAGTCGGAGATTATTTCAAGAGATAAATTCTATGTCATTGTATAGAGATTTCATAGATAGTTGTGAGTTGTGACTTGTGATGGGCCATAGTAATAAAGTGCATATGACATACATGCAACAATATTTATTTTATTTTTAATTTCATTATTCTTATGACATGATTTATGTATTATTTTGAAGTTGAGAATGTTTATCTGAGGATGTATAAAATTTTCAAATGGCTTACGCATTTGGTTTTAATGCATAATATGGTCGGAGTGCATCATATGAGTTTGATCTTCTCAGGTCAGGTAGTCAGTAGTGTACCGGGTGCCGATCATGTGAATTTGGAGCGTGACAAGCATATTCAACACAAGGCATCATAAAGTGCATTGTGATAAATTATCTTAATTAACATCTTTATCTCCATCTACATTCATATGCATATTTAATTAGTTTAATATAATTAAATAAGCCTCAATTTTAACTGATCTTAATAAATTTTAACTCAATTCTACCATAGTAGTGGATTGGGTTGGGTTCAAGGGTCAAATCCATTTTGATGGCTCTGAAAAGGATTCTAGGTCCATATGAATTAGCTAAGAAGATACTTGTGAAGGTCTTGAAATTAAAGATTCCAGGCAAGCAAAGAATTCTAAAAAACAATATTACTTGTAAATACTGAAAATCATATACAACAATTATTATTTATGTATTAGCTCCTAAATGACTAGCATATACAAGGACATTAGGCCGTTCATTTGTAACTCATCATCAAGAAAGCTAGCAAGTTATTTATTAAACAAAACTTTCTTTGGCAATTTCTTGTATTCTTTCATTTCCTAGGAATCTGAATTTATAAATCTGGTCTTATTTTAAAATAATTAATAAATATAAAATTTAAACGAAATACTAATTAATTAATGTAACACTATATATGAAAACAAAATAATTTTAAAAATAACATTTAGTGATAGGTGATGACTAGTTGATGATTATTATTATCAAAGGGGAATAATGGTGTTGGTTGATGGTGCTAAGTATAGCGTTGTAGCTAGTGGAGTAGTGGTTGACTAACAATGATGGTACAATTGATAATTGTGGTGGATGATATCAATAAAACGGAAAAAGGGTCAAAATTGCCCCTGAACTATGCGAAATAGACCACTTATACCCTCCATTACATTTTGGGATCAAAAATACCCCCGCAGTTATCCCAGGAGACCACAAATACCCTCAAGAGTTAACACCCCAATTTTTAGTGACGTGGCAAGCCACATGGGACTAATCCCTCCACCTAAGCATTGCCAACTAAGATTCACTACAAAAGAACTTGACTTTTAGTGGCGACAAAGTCGCCACAAAATCCCAAAATATTGCCACTAAAGGTTATGAGTGCTTTTTAGTGGCGACTAAGGCTCCAACAACCATTCGCTAGTAAAACCTATTTTTTTCAACAAAAAATATGATAATTAATTTTCGATTGCGACCTAATTTTCTAAAATAAATAACTTGCAATATCCATATTAAAAACATCCAATATTATTACGAAAATAATCAAAATTACTTCTCGATTCAAATCTCCTACTATATACTATATAATGCATCATTGTACATTTTATACATTTACATATGACATAAAAATAAAACATATAGTGTCTTTAAACTCCTACTTAATCGATATCATATTTGATTTTTAAAAACAATGAAGAAATAAACACAAAATTAGAATTTAATGTTAAAAATTTGTAGTGACGATTTTATGGGCTTTTGTGGCGACTGTTGTTGCCGCTAAAGGTCTAGTTCTTTTGTAGTGAATCCTAGTTGGCAACACTTAGGTGGAAGGATTAGTCCCACGTGGCTTGCCACGTCAACAAAAATTTGGGGTGTTAACTCTTGAGGGTATTTGTGGTCTCTTAGGATAACAGAAGGGGCATTTTTTATCCCAAAATGTAACGAAGGGTATAAATGGTCTATTTCATATAGTTCAGGGGCAATTTTGACCCTTTTCCGTTAATAAAATGATGGTGGTGACCAGTGTGGTAAAAGACATTTTTTGGGTGAGCCTCGCGGTGGGATATAATACAAACACACTATCTGTGGAGGTAAAAGTATTGTATTCGTAAACCCCCTCAGTTTGGATGTACGCTTAGGCATTGGACGGGTTTTTGTTTAGTAGCGTAGCAAAAACAGACTATACTTCTCCTCCTTTAAATGTAAACACCAACAGCAATTCAAACATGCATTAGGTTTTACAACTTACTTGAAGTTAATGCATATAATTAAGAATGTGACATATTTTTAAGTGATTAATGTATCTACTTAATAAGTGCTTAAAACATGTTATGAAGGTTGATGTTCACTCTCTCAAAGATGGACACACTTTCAAAGATTGCAAGATTGGAATACGAACAAAAATTCTTGAACAAGAAAATTGGATAAGAAGTTAATAAATTCTTCTATTTAAAATAAACAAACATAAGTTGTTAAGTTGTGAATGAAGGGGTAAAGGAAAATTGCATGGAGTGTGAGCTAGCTATAGGCTGACAAATTCTTGAATAAGGAACTTATAACTCCTTGTTTCTGATTCCTCATGAAGCAATATTCTCTTATTTTCTTGTTTGTCAATCCTAGTCAATTGAGAGCTAATGAGCTAGTCTTCAACTGAAACAACAATATGACTATGTGATGCACATTAAAAAATAAAATTGATGGTCTACTTAATATTGAGTTGATACTTCAATGACACAAAAAAACTGGGACTCTAAATCAATTAGAACCAAAAGGACACCAAAGAAAACATGATATATCACTTCTATCATCTTTTCAAATCCCCGCCACCACAATATCAATTTCCAAAACAACTTTAGACTTCAAAATTTTGGAGCATGACTAATAAAAAATCCTCTGTTATCTTCTCTTTCCACAATCAAAATTTTATCAAGTCATGCCCAAAGAAGAACTCACCCAAACCAAGGAAGAGGATCTAAAATACCAAGGAAATAGAAGAGTAAAATGGAGAGTACCTTATAATTCACAGAAGAGAAGGCTGGAAGATACTTGAGACAAGTGAGAGAAAATAGGAGTAAAAGATCATTGAAGAAAGTGGAAAACAAAAGAAATGTGGAAGACACATGTTGTTGAGGAATTGACCACATGCACAGCAGTTCCCTGAAGCTTCACTATTTTACTTCACTAGTCTGTTAGTCATATTCTGTTCTGTTAGTCCTATTCTGTTAAACACGTTAGTTAATATTAATTAAGTGATTAGTTAGTTAGAAAGGGATTAGTTGTAGTCGGTTACAATTAGCTGGCAACACTGATTCTATATAAACAATAAGATGTACATAGTTCGAAAATATAATACAAGGAGAAAAGCTTCCACAAATATCTTCTTCAATTTCTTTCTTCTTTCTCTTATTAGCTGTAATTTGACATGGAATGAAGTATTTTCTCACTGTAATTGATGACTATACTAGGTGGACCTGGACTTTTCTACTAAGGCTGAAGTCTGATGTATTTGAAATCCTTAAAAATTTTATAACCATGGTATTCACTCAATTTGGGAAAAGGATCAAATCCTTTAGGTCTGATAATGGTTTAGAATTCTTTAATAAGTCTTGTGCTGGCTTGTTTCACCAACATGGTATAATACACCAGAGTTCTTGCCCCTACACTCCTCAGCAGAATGGAGTAGTAGAGAGAAAACATAGGCATATCCTAGAAACAGCTAGAGCTATCAGGTTTCAAGGGTCTTTACCACTCAAATGTTGGGGTCATTGTATTGAAGCAGCAGTCTACATTATCAACAGAGTACCCTCTTCCGTATTGCTAAACAAATCACCTTTTGAAATGTTGTATGGTCATGCTCCTTCCCTAGCTCACATGAGAGTAATAGGGTCCTTATGTTATGCCTCCATATTGCCTAAGCAAGATAAATTTGCTCCAAGAGCAATCAGGTCAGTGTTATTAGGATATGGTGTCACTCAGAAAGGGTATAAGTTGTACAACTTGGCTACCAAGTCTGTTTTCATTAGTCGAGATGTGGTGTTCTATGAGGACCAGTTTCCATTCAAACAGCATGTTACAGAGAGCTCTTCAGTTCATGATATTCCACCTCCTGGCTCTTTGGATAGTGCAGCCACTACACCTCTTACTTCTCATCATTTTGATGATTCTCATACTTCAGTTGACTTACCTGTTGAAACTCAGCCGCTAGCTGGAGCTGATCCAGACTTATTGTTGCCAGAAGAGGAGGATGATGAAGAGCATGCTGCAGATATTTTGCCACCAGAGGATGTTGCAGCTGTTTTGCCACCTTCTCCTCCAACTTTGAGAAAATCCACTAGAGCAGCAAAACCTCCAGTATGGTTGCAGGATTATGTGAGTCATAAGCCATCAGGAGCCCACACTTGTATCTATCCCTTAGCAGATGTACTGGAATACAACAACTTGAGTCCTAGATATCAGGCATATGTTGCTCAAATTTCCACTGATTGTGAACCAAAAAATTTCAACGAAGCTGTCAAAGATCCTAGGTGGATAGAAGCTATGCAATCTGAAATCAAAGCTTTAGAGGACAATTCTACTTGGTCCATAATTGATCTACCACCAGGGAAGAAGGCCATTGGATGTAAATGGGTATACAAGATCAAATACAAAGCCACAGGAGAGGTTGAAAGATTCAAAGCTCGATTAGTTGCTAAAGGATATAACCAAAAGGAAGGCCTTGACTACCAAGAGACCTTTTCACCAGTAGTGAAAATGGTAACAGTAAGGGCAGTGGTGTCCATAGCAGCTATGAATAGGTGGGACATTCATCAAATGGATGTTTACAATGCGTTTCTACATGGGGATTTACTTGAAGAAGTGTATATGGAGTTGCCATTGGGATTTTCTGCGAACAAGAGACATCAAGTATGCAAACTATCCAAGTCTTTATATGGACTCAAACAGGCTTCTAGACAGTGGAATATCAAACTCACCACAGCCTTGTTACAATCTGGTTTTGTTCAGAGTCATCTGGACTATTCCTTGTTCACTAAGAAAGTTGATCAGCAGCTTGTTGTGGTCTTGATTTACGTGGATGATTTGTTGATAACTGGGAATGACGCTACACTGATCCAGGAAACAAAGGATACCCTTCAACTCTGTTTCAAGATCAAGGACTTAGGAGACTTGAAATATTTTCTTGGAATTGAGTTTGCTAGAAGCAAAGAGGGCATTCTTATGCATCAGAGAAAGTATGTTGTTGAGCTCATCTATGATATGGGACTTACTGGAGCCAAGCCTGCTCAAGCTCCTTTGGAGGTCAATAGGAAGCTTACTTCTCTTGAATTTGATCAACATATCAACGATGACACTGATCCCCTCTTAAGTGATCCATCTGAGTTCCAGAGGTTGGTGGGGAGACTTTTATACCTGACTATCACTCGACCTGATATTGCTTTTGCAGTTCAGTGTCTTAGTCAATTTATGCATTCTCCCAAAGCTTCTCATATGGATGCAGCAGCTAGAGTGATCAAATATATCAAGCAATCACCTGGCCTTGGAGTGTTTATGTCAGCCTCTGCATCTCCTCAACTTGCTGCTTACTGTGATGCTGATTGGGCTTCTTGTGTTAACACAAGGAGATCAGTTACTGGATACCTAATCAAACTTGGAGATTCTATCATTTCCTGGAAATCAAAGAAACAACCCACCATATCTCGAAGCTCAGCTGAAGCCGAGTATCGAAGTCTTGCTTCTACCGTGGCAGAAGTGGTTTGGTTGTCTGGTTTGCTTGCTGAGTTAGGCGTAGCCACAAATGGTCCTGTTTCCATGTTTTGTGACAGCAAGTCTGCCATTCAAATTGCGACTAATCCCGTCTTTCATGAGCGCACGAAACATATTGACATAGACTGTCATTTCATACGGGAAAAGGTCCAACTTGGTTTGGTGAAGCTGGTTTACATCCATACTACTGAACAACCAGCTGATATTCTTACCAAAGGCCTTGGTATACGTCAACATACATATCTGGTGTCCAAGCTAGGCATGAAGAACATTTTCATAGCTCCTAGCTTGAGGGGGGGGATAGAAGCTATGCAATCTGAAATCAAAGCTTTAGAGGACAATTCTACTTGGTCCATAATTGATCTACCACCAGGGAAGAAGGCCATTGGATGTAAATGGGTATACAAGATCAAATACAAAGCCACAGGAGAGGTTGAAAGATTCAAAGCTCGATTAGTTGCTAAAGGATATAACCAAAAGGAAGGCCTTGACTACCAAGAGACCTTTTCACCAGTAGTGAAAATGGTAACAGTAAGGGCAGTGGTGTCCATAGCAGCTATGAATAGGTGGGACATTCATCAAATGGATGTTTACAATGCGTTTCTACATGGGGATTTACTTGAAGAAGTGTATATGGAGTTGCCATTGGGATTTTCTGCGAACAAGAGACATCAAGTATGCAAACTATCCAAGTCTTTATATGGACTCAAACAGGCTTCTAGACAGTGGAATATCAAACTCACCACAGCCTTGTTACAATCTGGTTTTGTTCAGAGTCATCTGGACTATTCCTTGTTCACTAAGAAAGTTGATCAGCAGCTTGTTGTGGTCTTGATTTACGTGGATGATTTGTTGATAACTGGGAATGACGCTACACTGATCCAGGAAACAAAGGATACCCTTCAACTCTGTTTCAAGATCAAGGACTTAGGAGACTTGAAATATTTTCTTGGAATTGAGTTTGCTAGAAGCAAAGAGGGCATTCTTATGCATCAGAGAAAGTATGTTGTTGAGCTCATCTATGATATGGGACTTACTGGAGCCAAGCCTGCTCAAGCTCCTTTGGAGGTCAATAGGAAGCTTACTTCTCTTGAATTTGATCAACATATCAACGATGACACTGATCCCCTCTTAAGTGATCCATCTGAGTTCCAGAGGTTGGTGGGGAGACTTTTATACCTGACTATCACTCGACCTGATATTGCTTTTGCAGTTCAGTGTCTTAGTCAATTTATGCATTCTCCCAAAGCTTCTCATATGGATGCAGCAGCTAGAGTGATCAAATATATCAAGCAATCACCTGGCCTTGGAGTGTTTATGTCAGCCTCTGCATCTCCTCAACTTGCTGCTTACTGTGATGCTGATTGGGCTTCTTGTGTTAACACAAGGAGATCAGTTACTGGATACCTAATCAAACTTGGAGATTCTATCATTTCCTGGAAATCAAAGAAACAACCCACCATATCTCGAAGCTCAGCTGAAGCCGAGTATCGAAGTCTTGCTTCTACCGTGGCAGAAGTGGTTTGGTTGTCTGGTTTGCTTGCTGAGTTAGGCGTAGCCACAAATGGTCCTGTTTCCATGTTTTGTGACAGCAAGTCTGCCATTCAAATTGCGACTAATCCCGTCTTTCATGAGCGCACGAAACATATTGACATAGACTGTCATTTCATACGGGAAAAGGTCCAACTTGGTTTGGTGAAGCTGGTTTACATCCATACTACTGAACAACCAGCTGATATTCTTACCAAAGGCCTTGGTATACGTCAACATACATATCTGGTGTCCAAGCTAGGCATGAAGAACATTTTCATAGCTCCTAGCTTGAGGGGGGGTGTTGAGGAATTGACCACATGCACAGCAGTTCCCTGAAGCTTCACTATTTTACTTCACTAGTCTGTTAGTCATATTCTGTTCTGTTAGTCCTATTCTGTTAAACACGTTAGTTAATATTAATTAAGTGATTAGTTAGTTAGAAAGGGATTAGTTGTAGTCGGTTACAATTAGCTGGCAACACTGATTCTATATAAACAATAAGATGTACATAGTTCGAAAATATAATACAAGGAGAAAAGCTTCCACAAATATCTTCTTCAATTTCTTTCTTCTTTCTCTTATTAGCTGTAATTTGACACATGTCAACACGTAAGAAAATGAAAGGGTTGAATTCTTGTTTCTAAATTCATGTCAAAATGTCCCATTTTGCTTAGCAAAATCAATTTATGCCTAAAGTTCAAATTGTAAAATCTTTAATTAAGAATAGACGAGTGCTTATTGTTTTCGCTATAAATGAAAGAAATAAAAATAATTTCCTTTTTCCTTTTTCATTTTAGTACTAGTGGCTAGAAAATTGACAAGTAGATACCCATTTGATCCAATGGAAACTCAAAATTAAAATTCATAAATAAATTTAAAAAATCCTTTTGTTAACTAACCAAACCAACCACTCATCCTAACGGATAAAACCATGGCCATGGCCACCACCACCGCCGCCACCATTCCGCTCCTCTCTCCAACCACCCCTTCCCTCCACACAATTACCAGAATACCCTTCATCTCCGCCACCCCAAAATGCAACAGGCCTATCACCAAGCTCCACGTGTCCTCCAACCCAGTCGCTTCATCCTCCACCAGTACATCCAAACCCAATCAAGAATCCATCTTTTTCGACGGCGGAGCTCACTATGGAGACCTCGCAGCTAATCTCCTTTTGGGTTTCACTCTTCTTTGGCTCCCATTAACCCTAGCTTCAGTATTTAGGGCTTTTTACTTGAGGTACAGGTTTACCAATTTGAGGGTTACTGTCATTTCCGGGTTAACGGGTCAAGACCGGAGCGATTTCTCGTATAAAGTGATCAAAGATGTTCAGGTTGTTCCAAGATTTATTGGTGAATGGGGCGATGTGATTATTACATTGAAAGATGGGACTGTTGTGGATTTGAGAAGTGTTCCTAAATTTAGGGAAATTGCTAAGTATTGTCTTTCTATGGTGGATAAAGAGTCGTCTGGGGTTTCGAAGGAGACTAATGCTACTGATGGGCCTAAAGGCTTTTGAGAAACATATATGGTTAGTGTTTTATACTTTGTTTGATTTTCATATAATGTTGTCTCGATAATTAATCTTAGTAGCTCAGTTGGTTGGCTACCTGACTCCTGATCTTTCTTGTTGTTGGTGAGAGTTTGATTTCCTGAACGAAACATTGTTCTCCTTTTTGTAAAGGGTTATGTAAAGTTTTCAATTTGGTATTAATGTATTCAACTGTGACAATGATTTTAGTATATATGTCCAATTGATTTGTATATTGAGTTATATTGGGAACTGTTTCTTTTAGTTGGTGTTGATGGATATTTCTTTTGCCTTTGATTTACTTGTGTCTTATGAGGTACACGAATAATCCATAAATTGTACTGAGCATTAGTAAAACACTGCATGTGTAAAGGGAACACACCCCTGCACGAAGCATCCCGAGTTCATGTAGGGTAATTGCACCCCATTAGGGTGTGAGTGATGTAGGCAGCCTATCTTGACTCAAGTATCAGTGGCTGATTCTATGGTTGGAACGTATCAGACTGTTTTACTGTTGTTCTAAAACTCCCCTTGAGAAAACTGCACGTGTGTTTATGAAAATTATATCCGTGTTATTCGTATAGGGAAGTTGCTCGCAGCAAATCCATGTAGAAATGGTTCATGTCGGGGTCAATGATTTGGAACTTTTTATTCATTGCATAAATACAAAAGTGACTTGATATGAGTGTTTCTTTTTGTTGATCTTAGATATTCAAAAACTATATTATCAAAGTTTAGCTCTCACATTAAGCAGTGAAGTTCACCACCACTATTATGTCATTTTTAATACTATTGGACATTTTTTAGATGTTTTCGATAATCATAGAGAGACGGCATTTTGGATTAAAAACACTTAAAATAAGTCAATCCAAACATGCTCTAAATTTATATTTGTAACTTATGGTCTCTCATCTGCACAAGGGGTGTTTACATTCCATCTTCCTTTCATCTGTCTGTCCTACAGTATAAGTTGAAGAAAAGATATGTTGAATTCTTATGATAAGGATGCTTTTTGAAGAACACTGATCAGTGAAGTTCAATCTTGAAATGGTGAGTCCAATTGTTTTCTGGAAAATTCATAAACTAGATATGAAATGTTTGTTGAGTACATTGGAGTAGTTTCCAATCAGAAGATGCATAATTTGGAGAGCCCTGTCATTATAATGGTTTAAACTTTTTTCAATCTGAGGATGCAAAATTTAAAGAGCCTGTCTTTGTGAATATCTCCTTTTGTGCCATCAAGTACCTAAAGGTCTTATGATTGTAAAGATATGATACTTTCCCTAATACAAGTAATGTCACTGTATCTGAAAAGCAAAGATAATGGAAAGTGGTCGTGAGGTTACAAAGGTCGTAACTAAGTCTTGGCTGATTAGTTTGCCTTTTCTTGGTCTGGTATGGCTAACAGGCAACAGATTTGATGATGGGCCTCAGCATAGAATTGTATTTCAGGTGTTGTGTTTATAAATCGGAGCAGATTCCTCCCTGTTTAACCATAGACACTGCCTGAAATTTGTTCAGATTCTTATTCAACAGTGACAGACTATCAAGGATTTTCATGCCAAAACAAACTGACATGCCACAATAGTTGATCCAAAGTACCATTTTTCATCACTAATTATCTTTTAGAAGTTGATATATCAACTTCATATGAAATTGTGGAGTTATTTCATCGGATAGGTCTAAGTACTTTCCAAATATGCTAAACCTGAAAAACTTTTCTAATTTTTTTCCCTTAAATCAGTGAATGAGTTTTTCATGCCTGCTCAAACAACAATATCAACCTTCAAATCAGGAAGTTGATTGTCCATCACTGTATGTACTAAAAATTTAATAGTCTTGATGATAATATTTGTTGAAGGATTATCAGGAGGAGACTCGACAGTAGAAGATGAATGTACATGACTATCATGAAGGTCTTTTGTTCTTCTTTCATGAAACACAATCTCTCATCCGCAACATCACCAACTTGATCATCATCTCTGACAGCAGGGAAAACTCTAATTTCAAAATCATTTTGATGTTCTTTTTTGCTTGCCTGTTTGAAGAAGAATCGACTTTATTATCTACATTTTCTTCTTCTTCTTATGCAGACCTCTCCCTTATTGATTGTTGTTGGGCCTCATAACCCTCATTCCTATGTCTAGATTTAGAGGCTTCCTCATTATATGTCATTTTGGCATTATCAACAAGCAATTTCAATTTATTAGTGGATGTTGAAGTTGTTGTTTCTGCTTCTTTTTGCTCTTTGGGCTTATGAATTGATTCTTCTAGATTTTCGAAGAGTATTACTTGAATTAATGTTTCTCTTTCTTGAAGTCATTTTGTTTACACACATGAGACAAAACATAAATCATAAATTAATATAACTTATTCTTCAATAAAATAGAAAAACAAACTACTATAGTTGATTAAAGAGTACACAAATTCATATTTTTTTTCAAATAAGTGAGTGTAGCATCCTACAACAATTTAAATAGTTGTTGCAGCAACTTAAGTAGTTGTTGTAACAACTTAAGAAAATAAAACCACTTTATGAACTACTTAAGTTGATGCAACAACTTAAGATTGTAACTTAAAGAATTTATTGCAGCAACTTAAGTAGTTGTTGCCGCAACACTTTAATATTGCAACTTAAGGGATTTTCAGTAGCAACTTAATAAGTTGTTGCATCAACTCAAGGCATTTGGTAAAACAATTTAAGCAGTTATTGCATCAACTACTTAAGTTGTTGCAACTACTTAAGGTTGCAAGTTAATGAATTTATTGCAACAGCTTAAGCGATTGCTTTATCAACTACTTAAGTTGTTGCGACAAATTCAACAACTAATGATTTTTTTATTTTTGTCAACAGCTGAAAGAGTGGCTACAACAAGTAGCTCTTCTGTTGAAAACAATTTTTCTACTCTAATTTTCTCTCCTATTTCATTCATACATTATTTATTTCAGATTTTCATCAATGTCACACTATCACAACAATAAGTACAATGTTTATTAGGGCATAAAATAATAAGATATGTGAAACTCATGCTCTTCTTGTTCTTCTTTTTAAACCATTACACCCTGACTATAAAGAAAACTCAAAACCCTAATTGTTTAAGATTTTCTTTTTACCTATGACGGCGTGAGTAGGAGATCAAGAAGATGAAGAGCAAATCACGAGTCCCAAGCAAAGCAAAAAAAAAAAAATGAAGATGAAGGAGAAATTCTTGAGAAAATTTGAAAAACTTGAAGTAAGAGATGATTGTTTGGTTTTGTTGAGAGAACCGAGAAAGAGACCATTTTGATTTAAGAGGGTCAACTGGGGGTCCAATAGTGGGGATTGAGATGTTTTTGTATTTTATAAAATATTAAGAAGTTTAAGAATTACGTTTCACACCCGTTTAACTTAATCTCCTAATCAGTAGAAGGTTTGACTTGGGCTTAGTCAAATTGTCATATTTTTGTAAGTATAACTTACATAAATCTCATAGTGTACGGAGTAAATTACATTATATTCCTATTTTTTTTACTAATTACAATAATCTCTTAAAATTTGTGTCTTCCGAATACATAAGTCACCATCCGAATACATTAATTCTGATACAAGAAGAATCCTTCTGCTGCGCTAAAAAAGGGAACAAAATCATTTCTATTGCGCTTAAAAAGGAAAAGAAACGTAAATTATATATCAAATCCATAAATCACGCAATTACATTGTTGTCACTGCTAATCAATCTCCCCCAAAGCATAACAAATTCAAGTAATTCAAATTTCAAATTTCTTCTCCCAAATTGTCAAAATCTTTTCAATTTCGATTCAAAATCATTGAAAAATTGAGTTGATACATCATGAATATCTCTATTTTGTTGAGACATTCAAGAATCCGAGAAAGTGAGGTGAGTTATGAACTATACATAAGTGATGGAATAGTTATTGGACAAAATATTTCTTTTGTGAATGTTGAATCAGCCATTGCAGCTTGAAGATCGACGAGTTGAGGAAAATCTGGAGATCCAATACATTACAGAAACGAGCGCTGCTATATCCCTATATATTTTTTTCTCCTTCACCTCTATATTGTTTGAATTGGTTATGTAATTTGTTACATTCAATTATGAGCAATTTTTTTATTCAACCATAGTAAGAGCTTGTGCATCCTTTTCTTAAACCTTTGACACATACGATGACACTAGATGTTGTATAAAAAACAATGTATCTCTCTAGTATTTTTGTCTATTGTATCAATTCACAATGGATACGTTGCAAATCAAGGCCCATGCTTGTCTCTGTAATGTATCGTGTGGTCATTATTAAGTATTGAATACATGTAGTGTTATTTTTATATGAATGTATAATTATCGACGAATGAATATTTAGCAGTAATTTGTATGAATGAATAATGGCTAGTAATGTGTATCTGATACATGTAATATAGATTAGCCATTAATATATATCAGATATATGTGGTATTAACTTGAATGTAAGAATTCTAATCAAGAAAAGGTGCATGATACATTATTAATTATTGTAGCTTATATCTGAGTGATAAATGTTAGGGAAAATTAGTTAAGTAGTCAATATTCCTAACATAATTATTATAAACATCTATAGTTTAAAATAATTGTTAAAAATGTCAAAATATCAATATGTTAGCAAATAAAGTGTATCCTAATATTATTAATTTACCTTCCTTTTATTTCTCAACTTGTGCTCACGTTTGACTTAATTTAACTTCATTATCGTTGAAAAAGAAGAAGAAAAAAACTTCATTGCCCACTTTTCTGTCTCTCAAATTTTTACCCACATTCTCTCCTCTCTCTCACGATTTTTATCTATATTCTCTCACCTCAATTAACTTAAACTTTTCCTTGTTAAATTGAAATTCCTCCATTTTTCTAAGAAATCTCAGTAATCATTCAAAAGATTTTCAACCTTTGATACAGGTAAATACATTGTCATGAAGTGTTTTATTTTTGTATTCTATTGTTCTACGTTTTTGTTTGAAGCTTTTTAGATTTTTGTGTGTTCTTGTGTTTTTCAATCTCCCTATTTTCAGTTAGGATCTCAGATAAGGGGAAAACACAAAAATTGCAATCCAATGTCTGATTCAAAGAGGACTATAAGAAGTATCACATATAATCATCAATTTTTGGGGGGATTTTTTCTCTTTGATTTATGCATTACTCAAGTATTATTCGAAAATGTAGGTTGTGCGACTAAAATGGCTCAAGAGAGGAGATCTAAGTTTCTTCATGATTCTACCCGCATTCAAGTTCAAGATAGCAATGTCAGCAAGGTAAAGACACTAATAATAAAAAAAATGGGTGCAGAAGATTTCGAAAAACTTGTTGAAGATCAAGTTTAGGAAGAACAATTTTCTATTAGTTTGTTTTGTATTTATAGTTTTTTTAGAATTTGGTATTCTTTCTCAATTTGTATTCAAATCAGTATGTATTCTATCAATATTTGTATTCATTCAAAATCTCATATTGCATAGTTTATGAATCGTGTATTTGTTCCTAATTTGTATTCATCCCAAAGGTATGCCAACTAGTTATGTATTTTATTTATAGGAAGAACAACTTTCTATTAGTTTATTTTGTTTTTATAGTTTTTTCTTCAAAATTTTGTATCCTTTCTCAATTCGTATTCAAATCAGTATGTATGCTATTAATATTTGTATTCATTCAAAATATCATGTTGCATAGTTTATGAATCTTTATTTGTTCCTAATTTATATTCATCTCAAAGGTAAGCCAACTAGTTATGTATTTTATTTAAGAATGTTTGCAACAAATACTCTCATATTCTTTTTCAATTTTATATTTCATTCTCACTTTTCCATCATATTATTTTTGTATTTTATACATCATTATACAAAATACAATATAAAAACTAGAACGAATACAAATACAAATAATATACATATTGGAATGAATACGACTTAGGAAAGAAAACAAGATTTTGAAGAGAAAAAATAAATACACAGTGAAAAAAATACATGAATACAAATATGTTTCTTAAATAACTACATATTTATTTGACATACATATTGAAATGAACACAAACTAATAAAGAAATACAAGTTTCATTATACAAAATACAACATGAAAACTAGAATGAATACAAATACAAATGGTATACATATTGGAATGAATACGATTTAAAAAAGGATACAAAATTCTGGAAAATAAAACAAATACACTGTGAGAAAAGTCTGCCAAATAACAGATAAAACTATAGGTGTTCAAATTTCTAAATTAAAAAAATTCAAATTTTAATAGATAAAACTATAACGTATTATCATAAAGTTTCATAACAATAATTAGTTTTGAAATACAAGGCCAAACAATGACCTTTATGAAGAAGGAAGAGATCACCTATTTTAGGTCTCATAATCTTTTTGTAATGGAAGTAATGAGGAATTTCAGCTACTTTACCTAATTTGAAAAAAAATCTCCCTTGATTTTCTCTAGTTTGTTATTTCTTAGTTATATTATTTTAAGTTAAATAAAGAAAAAATACATAAATCAACACCATAACAAACTAAAATATTGACATTTTTAATAAATATTGAAAGTGTGGCTAAGGGGTCCTATTAAATGCTAAAATATTGTTGTTTTGAAAATTTTCTCAAAACGTTATCTTTGATGGTAGTTGTTGTGTGTCTGGTACATTATGTCACATATCATATACATGTTTTAATAGATGTATTATTGTGCTTCAGATAGTTATATAGTTGATACGTGATTTGTGTCCAGTTATGTTTAATAAATGTTGTCTTAGATAATAGCACTGTTTGAATACAAAATGTTGTGTATCTAGTACATTCTGCAGTGTATCAAATTCATAATTTAATAGATATATTACTGTGTTCCAACTTTATTGTATCAGATACATAACTACAAGTTGTTCACATTTACCACTAACTAAACAAACTCATGATAATAATGACATTTTATGTATCACCATTAATGAATTTGATACATACTTGTAGTTTGAGAGACTAACATAAGATATTCAAATTTAAAAACAAGATAGACATCCATACAAGTTTTAAGAGTAACACTCTAAAACTTAAGCAAAAGTATCTTAAAAAAAAAACATTAAAGGTGTCTAGTAGATACACAACTATCAATATATTAAATATAAACATGATACATTGCATAAAATAAAGATCATTGTAGTAGTGATGTAACGAAACATTGATACAACTAACAAAGGCAAATTTTAGAATCAAAATAAACGGATACATTGAAAATCTGTGTCTTTGATAGGCGGAACCAATTCCCTCCCCTCTCCCCCCTTCGCCGTTTTTTCCTGTAGTAGATTTAGAAGTCGAGATCCTTCTTCGACTTTGTCTTCTCCAACTCCAGATTTTTCATGAATAAGACTGAACAAACATTAAAGAGTGCAGATACATAACAGTCAACTGTTTTGGTACTGTCTATGTAGCCTTTTAAATTTGAATATGATTGAAGATAGATGATAGAACTTGATACATATAAATGATACATTCGGTAGTGTTCATGTATCAAGTACATTTTCAACTACATTAGTGTTATGTATCAATACCGTAAATATGAACGTGATATATTGCATAACAATGAAAGCTACTGTAATAGTGATGTATCAGATTAGTGATAACACTAACAAAGACTAATTTAATGTATCATAAATTTGAAACAAAGGCATTACACATAAGTTTATGAATCAAAATCAACTAGATACAATTAAAAATCTGAACCTTGGGTAGAGAAGGGTGTTTAGCAACATGTTCTACTCCCACCACCCCACCTTTTTGTATCAAAAAGAGGTTGAACAACAAAATATCGAGAAAAACAACCAATTTGATGTGCTGAAATCATAAAATAATTGTGAAGAAATTCGTCTACATTTTCTCCTTTGCTCTGTATCAACTTCCATAACATTTTTTCACTTTTAGCAATGGCTTCACATATGGATCTCGACCTAAATCCTTATCGGAGCCACCAACAATTTGACATTTTTCTCCCTTTTTGTGCGTTTTCTTCACGAAGTCGAAAAGAAGGAGCATCTTCCATGTATCAGGACTTTGATGATGAAAAAATAAAAATACAAAAAAAACAAGGATGAACCATAAGTTGGAGAAGACCAAAAACTACATATTCATAAAGTTGAATTCAATTGACTGGAGAGAGAAAGATTTTGAAATTCAAATTGTAATGAAGGAAGTAACTGATAAGATTGTGGGAGTGAAAATAGAGAGATTGAAGGAGTGAAAATAGGAAGAGGAAGTGTGGCTTTGGGAGTTGATCAATAATGTATCCGGTTGAGTTTTGTTTTGGATGAAAAAGAGAGATTTTTATAATATTTTAGAATGATAGAGAATAACAGAAAATATGGTAAATGAGAATGTGTATATAGGTAATTTTTCCTTTTTTTAATTGGAAACCATTATGTCACCTCCCACTCATTTTTCTCGAGTTTAGTAATAACAACACATTTACTTCCTAAGTACTTGAGACTAGGGTTAATTATAGATACATTGACGTTATATCTAGTAGTGTTTTTTTTCAACACCTTGACTAATTCTACGGGATACCAATCACCTCCAACCAGAAACCACCAACAAATACCAGTAACTCTATCTGCCTAGACTAAAATAGATGTGAAATAAAATTACCTGGATAATCATATGCTAATCAACTCTCACTAGTCACTACCATTCATCTTTCAAAAATGAAGGTTGGGTTCGAGTATTTGGGTAAGTTTACGGGTGGGCTATTGGGTGGGTTTATATTTTTTTAAATTGGTTTGATTAATTTTTATGATAGCCAATAAGATAGTGACACGTCATTAGTGAATTTTAGGTTGTTAAAGATGAGGGCAAAATAGAGCCCAAAGGTTGACGTCAAGGACATTTTAGGCCCGAAAGGTAGAAGAATGATATTTTTGTACCAATTCATATAGTTGAAGGATATTTTAGGGGGATAATTGTACAGAATGGCAAACTTATAATCTAAAATAAATGGAGTAACTACTGTTTGATTTAATTGCTCCCCGTAGCAAACGTTTGCCAGTCTTCTCTCTCCCTCCAAATTCTCGCTCGCCACTCTCCCTTTCTCGCTCGCTCCCTCTGTGGTCGCCTCTCTCGCTTTATAAAATAGAATTGTATAAATGTGTTTCTGTTTGTATAAAGCGAGAGAAAATTATATATACACATGCAAATACATATATATTCGTCCTATACACTTATAATTATACAATAAAAATATTCCCCTGCCCAATTCTCTTTTGCATTTCTCACTTTCTCGTTTTATACAAACACAGATTATACGATATAATGTATAATTTATGTTTGTATAAAGAGAAAGAAAATTGTATATACACATGCAAATACATATATATTCGTCCTATACACTTATAATTATACAATAAAAATATTCCCCTGCCCAATTCTCTTTTGCATTTCTCACTTTCTCGTTTTATACAAACACATATTATACAAATATAATGTATAATTTATGTTTGTATAAAGCGAAAGAAAGAGCAATTTTTTTATATGCAAATATTTTTGTCAACGATTTATACAAACGAGAGGCTAACACAATTTATACAAATGGCCTGCCAGCGAAATTATACAAATCTGAAGAGGAGCCAACGCATTATACAATTGCTTCTTTTTGTATATATGTATAGAGAAATAGACATAGCTTTCAATTGTATATGTATAGTGAATTATACATTTATATGTTTGCTATGGAGCGCAATTATGCAAACTTTGCTATAACATACAAATATGATTTTTTTGTTTTCTATATGTGAAAGTTTCTCTATTTTAGGCCCTTTTCCATTTATTTTTTTATTATTGAGTTCTTTATTTATTACTTTGAACCTTAGCGATATTATTTTATATAGTCTTGGGCATTTTAAGTTATTCCCCACCTTCGAACTCATCATTTTAAAAACTTATCACAAGAAGTTACTTGTCCAATGATTCTTAGATGACTTGATGCAAAGAATAATAATTTTAGCTAAAATTGATGATTTATTTAAATTCTCTACTGACTCGGTAAGCCACATTTTATATTTGTATTGTTGGAAAACTATATGCACAGCGGAAGCATACCATAATCATACAACTTACATGAATAATAGACAACACATTGTTTATACTAGAACAAGTACAATCATGTTAGGGCATATAAACTTTCTGAATTTAATTTCAGAATTACCTCTTGAAGCGTGAGCCGATACTTTCAAGTGAATCCATAAGCTAATCGACAAGCTAGAAACTTCAAGCAAATTCATAAGTTATTCCACAAACTAGACCACAGTTCTACGGTCTTCTACAGTGATCCCAAGTTCACTTCCGAACCCTCTCAATACTTGGGTGGACAAGTATTTTATGGAAAAAATTATTCTTTTTCAAGGGTTAGAAGAATCCCTATTTATAGAGATTTCTTCTTAGTCCAAGGAAAAGGAATACCATGTCTTTCCTTAGAATAGAAAGACATGTACATCTCCCTTTCCTTAGAAAAGAAAAAGTCATGTCCTTCTTCCTTTCCTTAGAATAGAAAAAGTGATATACTTCTCCCTTGCCTTAGAACATAGAAAGATACATACTTCTTCCTTTCTTAGAATAGAGAAAGACACATACTTCTCCTTTTTTCCTTTACAATAAATTCTGAGTTCTAGATAAATATGGGAACGGTATAGACCACATAATTAATTACTGAGGCTTCCTATTATG
>NW_006239388.1:335405-339101 GCF_000226075.1 Solanum tuberosum | reverse complement strand
ATCCATCTTAGAATCTCACCTTTTAATAAATCAAAACGATGATTAACATATACAAATCATAATAGTAATATCAGGATTAAGAATATAAGTACATTTAATAGTTTAGAGAATTGCTTTTGTCAGTCAGTCAACTATCTCTACTCGGTCCCGTTCAATACATACAAAATGCACTAGCACAAGAAGTTGGAACTATACCATTCCCATAATCAAGATAAACTACATATAATCTTGTGCTACAATCGTATTGATGGCATGTCCAATTTCCATCTTAGATTGTAAACAAAACAACTTTATACTTATAAGAACCGATGATTTAATCCTCTGTGTATAAGCTTAAACTCTATACAGTAAATCATTTAATATATAAGTAAACAAGCACCATAAACGAATATATGATCTATTAAAATAAATAAATAAATAATTATTCTATAATAAATACTATATCTAAACATGTGGTTAATAGTATATATTCCAACAATCTCCACTTAGACTTTTAACCATCACGATTGTTATAATGTACTATATCTAAATGCATGGTTAATAGCATATACCCTAACAATCTCCCACTAAGATATTTAATCTTGAAAATTATTAGAATACTACTTTTAAACACATGATTAATAGTAAATACCCTAACAATCTCCCACTTAGACTGTTAACAATGCATTTACAACTTTCACAAATATTCCTTTTATATTTCTTATCAAAAGGATCTTACAAAGTTATTTTCTTATGCAACTTCGTCTAGTAATGCTGAGTCATAACTTATCGTTTTTGTATTAGATCTTCAGAGGTTTATCATGAAAAGTCCTCTTTAAAATATACAAAGTCAATCAATCTTTGTTATGATTCTCCCACTACGACTAAGTATTACTACAATAGTCACATTTTCATGTTCTTGAGTCATAATATTTTCCTCAAAACCTTTGGTAATGAAATATTAACTACTTTTCATGTAGTGTTCTTTGATTTGTCCAACATCACTTCCACTACTTGAGGTAGTAGTATTGTTATGTCTAATAACGTTTCTCCCACTACGTAAATGCAATGGAACGTCAATTCTGACATACCAGTCAGATGTTCTTGAGTGTCTGAATCTACAACTGACTCATATGTTATTCCTTTGTTCAGTCCTATAAAACTAGTTTACTTCTAGGAACATGGATTACTAAATAGTCCTTTTCTAGAAATCTGATAGTTGTCTTAACAATTGCCTTATTTTTTTTATAGGACAATAAAATAAATCTTCTTTCATTCCTTTTGGATATCCAATTAATACACACATTTCATTCCTGATTGGATAGGAATTGAATTCAAATGTGATGTATAGTTCTTAGAACATATCCCAAAAGAAACAAAACAACAATGAATAAGCCAATTAATAATCTTATCATCTTCATAAAAGTCTATTTCTTTTCTCTTTTACACCAATCTATTTTAGAGTGTTTGGTGTAGAAAATTGAAATGCAATTATTCTATCAGATAAGTGACTCATCAGCTTTGTAGAGACGTATATGTCACTACAATCAAATTGCAGTGGCTTTATATATTTTTCATGATGCTATTTTCATTTGTCTTAAAATATTTTGAGTTTATCAAGACATTCAGACTTACAAAACATCAAATAAATATTTCATATCATGAGTAACCTTCTGAAAATCTCAGAATACTCAAATTTACCTCTTGCCTTAATGATTATTTACCGCACAAATCAAAATAGATTAGTTCTAATTAATCACTACCTTTATTTCCTTTTTAAGAGGAAAGATCTCTTAGTCCTTTTTCTTTCTAAACATGACTCACATGTTGGTAGTGACTTCACTTTCAATGAACTGCTATGTCCATTCTTTAACCAACTTAAAAGTTCTATCCAGAATAAATGACCCAGATGCTAGTATACAGATAAGTTTCATTCAATTTAAAAGATATTTTCTCTTATGAGATAGATTAACATTCAATTCATGAGAAAATGAAATTCATGCATCAATATAAAATAAGAGATAACATATTTATCAAACTCAAAAGAGTTACAAGAAAAATATATTAAGTGTCCATCTCTTATTTAGCTACACACTGAAAATAATTTCATCTAACATGAACATATATAATGCAATTTTTATTTTTTATTTTAAAATTAATATCTTATCTCTATCGAAAGAAATACTTGAGTAGTATTAAGTGAGTCTGTAAAGTCTATTTAGAATATGAGAAATAATACATTAAATAGATCATAATATGCCGAATAATCCTAAATAACAAAATTCAGGGCTCATTTATACATATATATCCATGCATCTTGAATAGCCAATCGATGGGATTGGAGAACTACTCATGCAATACATATGTACAATGACTGATTATTCACTCCATAAACTTATACAAATCTAACTCAGATGGAGAGTCTACTGTTAGTTTAAGTCAAGGGAAAATCACTCTAGTTACATTGATCAAATCACATATTACTCAATTAAGGAGAGTTAATACAAAGTATCAAAACTAGCGATTATATACATAGTGACTTGTATTAATTTCATCCGATATGGAGGAAGGTCTAAGCCGACACATGAAACTAATACTTCACTACAATCCAATCTTGGCAATCAAGGTAAGGACCCCTATAGCCAAATATGACCAAAAACTAATATAACGATAATATTTCTTACTAGGTCGTTCTTATGAATCTACCAAATTTCAAACCAGATTTCCTTTTTTCGAATTCCAAAACTATGATCAATTTGGTTGAAAACGTTGTTTGGCCAAAATAGAATTTTAAGTTTTTCCGTTCAAAAATTCTTATCACATATCATTATTTGTGAAATAGATACACGAATCAAGAACAAAGAACAAAAAAAATTCTAAAACTATTTACATTATATGAATACTATTTTCCAAAAATTAGCATATTTATGTATACATTGAATATTAAAATTGAAAACATACCTTATAGATATTAATGCATCTTGAACAACAAATTTTGAAGAAAAAATAATCACTCATGCAACATACATATATGGTGTCAGATATTCACTCCAATAAATTTAGAACAAGAGCTAACTCAAATGGAGGGTATATTGTTAATTTAAACCAAGTGAATATCATTATCCCTAGATCAATTGATTCAATCATATATTACTCAGATAGGGAGAGTCAATACAAATTATCAAATCTAGAGATTAAATCTAGTGACTTGTACTAATTTCATCCGATATGGAGGAAGGTCTATGCCAACACATAAACTTAATCCTTCACTAGAATTTAGTCATCCATAGAGAACAAACTCTATCACCTCTGTATCATAGTCGAGTAATTTTCATTTAAATTAATCAAGATACAAAAATATATATAAAAAAATAACTTCATCTAAACGACCTCAAATTGCCAAATCACTTCATAACTGTGAATATTTTTAATTTGACTGTTTCTGATGAACCTACTGGATTTCAGATCAATTAGAGTTTAAAAATAATAAGGATGGGAAAGGAGGATGTGATATTTACTGTTACATCGTGTTATAATTTGTTGATGAAGAAAATGAGCAGAGATGACAGTGACTGGCCACGGAAAATGATTTGAAAGTTCAAGGCTCCAAGTAAAGTTGTTTGCTTTGGTATGAGGCTTGTTTTACCTATTATCACATTTTAATTCCAAAGAGCGACGTAAAAACCATTTTAAGGGCCTCAAAACTATAACCACATA
>NW_006239388.1:333535-334557 GCF_000226075.1 Solanum tuberosum | reverse complement strand
TATGTAATGAATAACATGCTCAAATAATTATTGAACAAAAGGAGAAAAAAATAATTCAATTGACCTGAATAGTGACTACCACCACCACTTAACAAGGTTTGGAGCAACATTAAGTCAAGGACAAAATTTATAAAAGTTGAAAAAAAAACTTCACAATCAGTTCAATGATAATTTGTGCATCAACAACCTCTATGATTCCCTTTCTTATCAAGCTTTGCAAATTTGATGGATTAATAAGAAACAACCCAAAAAAAATTGCAACTAGCCGCCGAAAAAAAAAATCAATTACATGTGGAGAAGTTCGTACTTTCATTTATTAAATAAAACAAATCCATTGAACTTTAACTTTTCTTTTAACTGATGAAAAGTTTTCAATTTGGGTTCCAAATAACTTTAACTTTAACTTTTCTTTTAAAAAATAAAGGACTCCAAATAATCATTAGGACAAATGTTTACTATTGCTGTCCATACCCATGTGAAAGTGAAAAATTGTCGCCATCACATTTGGCCCTCTTGATCATCTCAAAATTTAAGAGCGTATGTACTTTAGTCAACGAATCAAAAACCTTAAAATTTCATCTGATTCATATTTTTTTCGCGATAAAAATATATTTACCAACCATGAATCATACATATAATTGCACATACATATATTTTATGTTATCTATAAAGATGTAAGTATGGCTCTGATACCAATTGTTAGAAAACTATATGCACAGCGGAAGCATACCATAATCATACAACTTACATGAATAATAGACAACATATTGTTTATACTAGAACAAGTACAATCATGTTAGGGCATATAAACTTTCTGAATTTAATTTCAGAATTACCTCTTGAAGCGTGAGACGATACCTTCAAGTGAATCCATAAGCTAATCAACATGCTAGAAACTTCAAGCAAATTCATAAGCTAGTCCACAAACTAGACCACAGTTCTACGGTCTTCTACAGTGATCCCAAGTTCACTTCCGAACCCTCTCAATACTTTGGTGGACAAGTATTTTATGGAAAAAATTG
>NW_006239388.1:323154-333180 GCF_000226075.1 Solanum tuberosum | reverse complement strand
TATTGACCCATCTTAGAATCTCACCTTTTAATAAATCAAAACGATAATTAACATATACATATCATAATAGTTATATCAGGATTAAGAATATAAGTATATTTAATTGTTTAGAGGATATGTTTTTGTCAGTCAGTCTAAAGCAACTATCTCTACTCGGTCCCGTTCAATACATACAAAATGCACTAGCACAAGAAGTTGGAACTATACCATTCCCATAATCAAGATAAACTACATATAATCTTGTGCTACAATCGTATTGATGGCATGTCCAATTTCCATCTTAGATTGTGAACAAAACAACTTTATACGTATAAGAACCGATGATTTAATCCTCTGTGTATAAGCTTAAGCTCTATACACTAAATCATCTAATAGATAAGTAAACAAGCACCATAAACGAATATATGATCTATTAAAATAAATAAATAAATAATTATTCTATAATAAATACTATATCTAAACATGTGGTTAATAGTATATATCCCAACAATACCCTTAAAATTTATTTTGACCATACTTCTACCTCAATCAATTTGAACTTGTTTCAGCAACTTTTGTAATTGTTATATATTATTCAGCAAATTGATTGGCTGTTATGCTAGTCTAAGCAGTTATTGTGTCTAGTTTTGCTGTGTATATTTTTAATAGTTATTGTATTTATCTCAATAATTGTTGTGTATATTCTCAAGAGTTATATATATATTATCTTAAAAGCATGAACTCCTAACTTGAATGTTAAATTACTATAATATTCCTAACTTAGGTTGTGACTTTTCCGATAAGTTGTGACTTTTCTCAAAGGGTTGTGATTTTTCGATGAGTTGTGACTTTTACAAAGAGTTATGACTTTTTCAATAAGTTGTGACTTTTCCAAAGGGTTGTCGTTTCTCGGAAAGGTCATGACGTTTCAGATAAGACACTAAAATATTTGTTCATATGAGTTGGGACTTTTCCGAGAAGATGTGACTTTTCTCAAAGTGTTGCAATTTTTCGATGAGTTGTGACTTTTCCAAAGAATTGTGACTTTTTCAATAAGTTGTGACTTTTTCAAAGGGTTGTGATTTCTCGGAAAGGTCATGACTTTTCATATAAGATACAAAAACATTTGTTCATACTACCCTTTGTTGACTATAAACAGAGGGACTTCCTCTCATTTTTTACCCACAATTGCTTTTAATCTTCTACTCTTCTTCTTGTATTTTAAATTTTTTGTGTGATTTATTGTCGTTGAGTGAGTTAAAAGTTTAGCGAAATATGAGGTACCACTATTCTGGTGAAGTAAATCGTTCTATCCTAAGATGGTATATTCTACAACCTCAAGTACTTTAGGAAAATAATTTTGATGATATCATAATTATTTTTTCTTGATATTTACATTAGTATGTAATGTTTCAATATATGAAGTTAACATGATGTAGTCTAAATTTATTTGTTTTTGTTAACAATTTCTCTTGTGATGTAAATATATGCTTCTGAATATCTTTTTCCAACTTTTAGAGAATTGTCACGATTTTTTTTTATGCTCAAGACAAAAGAATGACTTTTTTTTATCAATGCTACTTATGTGATTTAGATTGTCAGAAAATTTTCTTCAAAATAGTTAATACTATAGAAACATTGCCATTTCGTTTTACTTATTTATTGTTTCTTAATAATTCAGTATTTTAAACGAAGAAAAGTTCATATGACTTGTAATAACGCAGTTGAAGTTTGTATTAGTTTAATTTTTATATACACAACAAATATCGTCTACAAGGTAATATTAGTGAGATGCAACTAATTTCATGATTGAACCACATCAAATTAAAAATAAATATAAACATTATTACATTTAACTAATAAAAAATTTCATTGACCATCTTCATAGGTTCACGTAAATAAGAGATATATGTGATGATCCACATTGAACATTCACAAAAGAATGTGCAACATTATTTTGTACTAAGTTTATTATTTAAATATTTTCTTAACTAAACAATAGTATTTACTATAACATATACTTTCTGAATTGGTAATCACGTGCAATGCACGTGTCAAAAACTAGTATATATATATCAGCAGTTGCTGAAAAGAGACATAACAACTAATGTAATTGTTATAATTATTGGATATTATTTATAATTATGACTCAATATTTATTTTTTACGCGTAGATTGTGTACCCATGGATAGTCCTTAAATCACTAAGATGGAGATGAAATTTATTTCTGAATTTGTTCCCTTGGAAGAAAAAAAGATAGATCCTAGGCTTGAAAAGCATTTAACTGGAGCAACAACCATTAAAATAAATTTATTTGTGGTTGAAAAGGATTTTGATCCTTCGAGATGTTTTCACAAAGTTGTTGTCAGTGTTGCGGATGATGATGCAACAAGATTGGAAGATTATATTGATATTAGTGTTATTCACAAAGAGAATATACCACCAAGAACAATACCAATATCAACATAATCTTTGCATATTGCTGCAACATCATCCGCGCAATAACATCGTGAATAGCTTTCGAAGGATCAAAATCATTTGCACCTATAGATAAATCTGTTTTAACAGCTAAAAATATACACAATAATTACAGAGATAGATACAACTGAAAGTGCAAGAGGGGGGTGAATTGCTAAAAAAAAAATTCTTCTTCTTGTGAGTAGTTGACTTGAGAGGAACCTCAGTCGACTACAGATTGAGACAGGTATGAAAGGAATCGAAAATGCGTAAAGTAAACTTGACACAATAATTTTTATACTGGTTGGGATCCAATGTGGATCTTACGTCCAGCCCCCTTAGGTTGCAAGGGTGTTCTCTTCTAGCCTTGGTAACTTTTGTTGAGAGTATAAAGTTGAGTGTGACTTCACAGTTTACACTCTGTTTCTTTTCACTCTTCTATTTTGATACGACGCCTTACCAACAATTTTGGTCTCTTCTCTTTTTTTTGTTTACACAGTAGAACTAAGTAATACAATGCTTATCAAAAGTAGAGTAGGGAGCGGTGAGATGATTCGGACTCGTTGTACAATCTTTCCACTTGCAGTGTGATGTCTTTATATAGGGTCGAGACTTGAATATGGTCCTATGAAGAGGTGGCAACCCAAGAGATTTGATCCTTGGAAAAAAAGCAAGATATCCTTATTTTCCAAGGATAAAGTTAATTCATTGATTTAGCCTTATTAGCTTGCAGACAGCCGTTTGTGATCATTTCCTTATGTCTCTACTTCAGTAGCTTTCTTGATTGTATATAGCCGTTGGAGATCCCTTCCTTTCTTGTTTGATTCATTCTTGCAGCTTCCTTGAATTGTATGTTGTCGTTTGGAGATCCCTACCTTTCTTGATTGATTCATTCTTGCAACTTCCTTGATTTAATATGGCCATTAGAGATCTAATCAAGATTTTATACTTTTCTAATTTATTGGCAGCTGGTTTGTGATCTTCCTTGATTTGCAATCTTCCATGATTTGTGCATTTCAGATTTCAGCCTCCTTGATTGATGATCTTCAATCTTGCTGTGAGAATCTTCTTCTTATTTGATTCTTTCCTTTTTGAGTTGTCCTGAAATAGTTAGGTTGATTATCATCAAAACTTTACACCAACAATCTCCCCCTTTTTGATGATGAAAATATTTAGTAGTAATACTTCCCTGTTAGTGTAGTCGTCTTTATGAAGTTGAGGTTGTGGTTTTCTCCCTCTGAATGTAGTGAGGAGTAGTCGACGAAGATTTTAACTAGCTCCCCCTGAGTAGTTTCTTTATATAGTTGAAGCATATAGATACAGTGTACTAGAAGAGCAAGAGATAGAGAATACAATAATATCATCATATATCAAGGAACACAGTCAGATACTATAGATAATAGTATTCTCCCCCTTTGGCATCAGCAAAAAGGAAAGAGCATAGAGTTACAATAAAACACAAAGTAGAACTACACAATCTTAAGAAATATGGAAGGATGAGCACACAATAAAGGCTAGAAATCAATTAAGCAATTTAAGGAATTTTCGACAATATTAAGAGATTTTCTAAGAGAGCAGAATCTTTCTTCCAAAAGGGGTTTAATAAAAATATCAGCCAGTTGAAAATCAGTACTTATGAAAGCAATTTCAATATCACCATTTAAAACATGATCTCGAATAAAATGATGTTTTATGTCAATATGCTTAGCCCTAGAATGGTGCACAAAATTTTTTGAGAGACAAATAGCACTGGATTAATTATCACACATAATTTTAACAGGTTTAAAAAATAATTCATAGTCACTCAATTGATGAACCATCCATAAAATTTGAGCACAGCATTGACCAATAGCAATATACTCTGCTTCCGTAGTAGAGAGAGACACAGTGCCCTGCTTTTTTGCTATTCCATGAAATCAAAGATTTTCCTAAAATTTGACAAGAGCCACTGATGTTTTTCCGGTCATCTTTATCACCTGCATAGTCAGCGTCAGAAAAACTTTCAAGAAAGAAGTTTTTTTCTTTTGGGTGCCATAATCCGAAGGAGCATGTTCCCACTAGATAACGAATAATACACTTTACAGCAGTAAGATGAGATTCTTTAGGAGCTGACTGGAACCTTGCACACTTGCATACACTGAACATAATGTCTGGTCGACTGGCAGTAAGATAAAGTAATAAACCAATCATACCTCTGTATTTTGTTTCGTCGACTTTCTTACCTTCTTCATTCTTGTCAAGAGAGCAAGTGGAACTCATGGGAGTTCCCAAGGATTTTGAAGTTTCCATACCAAATTTTTGAATAAGTTCCTGACAGTACTTAGTTTGACACATGAATATGCCTTTCTCAGATTGATAAATTTGTAGTCCGAGAAAGAAAGTTAACTTACCCATCATACTCATTTCGAATTCGCTTTGCATAAGCTCAGAAAATTCCTTGCATAATGAATTATTACCACTCCCAAAAATAATGTCCTCAACATAAATTTGAATGATAAGATTCCCAGAGGAAGATCGTTTAATAAACAAAGTGGTATCAATTTTTCCAACATAAATTTGAATGATAAGATTCCCAGAGGAAGATCGTTTAATAAACAAAGTGGTATCAATTTTTCCTCGAGTAAAACCATGATCAATCAAAAACTTGCTAAGATGATCATACCACGCACGAGGTGCCTGTTTAAGACCATAGAGAGCTTTTGAGAGTTTGAAAACATGATAGGAAAATTTTGGGTTTTCAAAACCTGGAGGTTTGCTTTACAAAAACCTCTTCTTTAATAAAACCATTTAAGAATGCACTTTTTACATCCATTTGAAATAATTTAAAATCTTTATGAGCGGCAAATACCAAAAGTAAGCAAATATATTCTAACCTTGCAACGGGGGCAAAAGTTTCATCATAGTCGACTCCTTCCTGTTGAGAGTATTCTTGAGCCACTAGTCGAGCTTTGTTTCGAATCACCTCTCCAGATTCGTTAATTTTGTTCCTATAAACTCATTTGGTTCCAATGATGGACTTGTTTTCAGATTTAGGGACTAAAGTCCAAACCTGATTCTTTTCAAATTGCTCTAATTTTTCTTTCATAGCTTTGATCCAATGCTCATCTGTGAGGGCATCATTCAGTTTCTTTGGTTCCAACTGAGAAATAAGTGCAACATGTGTCTCATTTATTTTTGATGCTCTAGTTTTCATGCCTTCATTTGGATTTCCAATGATGAATTTGCTTGGATAGTTAGGTTTGCTTCGCCATTCATTTGGAACTGTCTCAACAATAGGATCATCAAGCTGTTTTTCAGTAGTCAACTCCTTAGCACTGTTTATTTCCTTGTGAGTCGATATGGAGAGTTGACTATCTTCATCATCAAAATTTATTCTAATCTCAACAGATTTGTTAGTGTCATCAAAAATAACATGAACAGATTCTTCAATATGTAAAGTACGCTTATTAAAGATTCTATAAGATCTGCTAGATTTGAATAACCAAGAAATATACCTTCATCACTTCGAGCATCAAACTTACCGATGTTGTCTTTACCATTGTTGTGGACAAAGCACTTGCATCCAAAAGGATGAAAGTATCCAATGTTAGGTTTCTTACCATTCCATAATTCATATGGTGTCTTCTTGAGGATGGGTCTAATTAAGCATTAATTGAGTACATGATAAGCAGTGCTTACAGCTTCTGCCCAGAATTTGTGCGGAAGAGAGTGCTCAACAATTATTGTTTTTGCCATATCGTGTAGCGTTCTATTTTTCCTTTCTACAACTCCATTTTGTTGTGGTGATCGAGGTGATGAGAATTTGTGTGTGTAACCCTTTTCATTGCAAAAATTCTCAAATAATTTGTTCTCAAATTCTCCTCCATGGTCACTTCTTATAGATGAAATGTAATATGCTTTGTCTCGCTGAACTTTTTCACAGAAGAACTCAAAGTTTTTCAAAGTATCATTTTTATGAGATAAAAACATAACCCAAGTAAAACGAGAGTAATCATCTACAATTACGAATGCGTACCTCTTTCCTCCGATGCTGGTTGTTCTGGTGGGTCCAAATAAATCCATATGTAACAATTATAGAGGTTTATTTGCGGATACAATATCCTTACCAGAAAAAGAGTTTCGAGTTTTCTTACCCATTTGACATGCGTCGCAGATGTGATCTTTTGAATAGTCTAGCTTGGGCAGTCCAATAACAAGATCATTTTTTGCTTGCTTTCCAATTAGACGCATACTTGCGTGACAAAGTTTCTTATGCCAAATTCAGGGATCATCAGTCATAGAGGCTAGGTATATATGTTCTCCGTTGTTTTTCACTGAGTCAAGTATGTACACATTCTTTTCTCTGCTTCCTTGTAGTAGGTTGTTTCCAGAAGGATCCTCAATTAAGCATTTATTTTTTTGAAATCGAACTTCAAGATTTGAGTCACATAGTTGACTGATGCTCAATAGATTGTACTTAATCCCTGTAACTAGGTATACATTTGTAATGTCGCAGGCATCATTAAAAGTGATTGTCCCAATACCAATAACTGTTCTTTTCTAATTGTCGCCAAAATGAATGTTTCCTCCTTTATACTCAACAACAGATTTAAACAAATTTTTGTCTCATGTCATGTGGTTTGAACATCCGCTATCCAGATACCATTTTCCTTTTGTTTTTCTGCGGAGTTCCTGCAAAACAAAATTATTATCTTCTTTTAGGTACCCAAGTCTTTTTGGGTCCTTTAAGGTTAGAATTATCTGGATTTTTAGGTCTCCAGATCCATTTAGAGGTATCCTAATTTCAAAATCTGCAATTGTAAGATAAGTGCCCAGTCTTTCCACAGTAATTGAAATATTTAGGAGTAACGTCTTCAGAGTTGGAATTGCTACTGTTGGCTTTTGACTCAACCGACTTGTAGGACTGATTACAGCTAACATAATTTCCACCTGAAGAGATTTTACTACTAAGACTTTATTACTTTTAGAGAAGGATTTGAAAGATTTTGATCTGTTCTGAGAGTTTTCAAAGTAGTTTTTAATTCATGAATTTCCTTATACAGAAGATCTTTTTTGACTTCACTGACTTTCAATTTTATTTCCAAATTCCTTTTTTCATTATGAAGATTTTGAAAATCAGTTAAAATTCTATTAAGGTCAGCCACAGCACGATCTAGCAGATTTTTCAAATCATTACAATTATTACATACCTCTTTGCTCAACTCTCCAACTGCCATGAAGCATATGTTTCCAATTTATTCGTGTTCATTCTCAGAGTTGTCCTCGTCGCTCCAACTGCTTAGTGCTTTGTTCTTATGGTTTCCTCTAGAATGATTTTTCTTTGCTTCTGAACATTCGCTGGCTATATGTCCATATTTTTCACATTCATAGCATTTTCCATCGTTTCTTGATTGATCAGCAATATACTTACCTTTCCCAAAAAAAATTCCTCTTCTATTGTTTCTTGACCTCCTGAAGGATTCCATAACTGATCTAGTGATTAGAGCAATTTCATCTGCTGCTAGTTCATCTTTTCGTTTGTCTTCTTGTTCTGCCTTAAAGGCCATAGTCTTCTTCTTGTTGTCTTCTTGGTTTTTCTTGCTCAAATGAGTTTTCTCAAAAGCGATTAGATCTCCTCTTACTTCATCGTAGGTTAAGTTGTTCAAATTCATGCTTTCTAGAGCAACAACCTTTGTGTGCCATTGAGGTGGCAAGCTTCGAAGAACTCTTCGTATGTGCTCTATTGGAGGATAAGTTTTTCATGAGGCTTTAAGTTCTCCAATGATCTTACTTAGTCGAGCAAACATTCCTTCAATTGTTTTCTCCTTCCTTCATTTGAAATAATTCGTATTCATATACCAGCAGACTGATAATTGTTTCTTTGACTTTATCAGTTCCTTCGTAAGTAACCTCCAGTTTATCCTACATTTCTTTGGCAGTTTCACATCATGAGATCTTCTCATATTCCTCTCCACTGATAGCATTGTATAAGACATTCTTTGCTTTGGAGTTTATTTGAACAACTTCCATTTGTTCATCTGTATAATTTTCCAAGCTAGATGTGGCAGAGGATTGACTTCCATCAGAATCTTTTGAGGTTGGGATTAGAATATCACCAAGTTTGATGACTCTCCAAACCTTCACATCATAGGATTTTATGAATGTTTCCATTCTTACTTTCCAATGAGAGAAGTGTTTTCCGTTGAAGTATGGAGGTCTTGTTTGAGAGGTACCTTCTTGAAATAGTGCGCCCATGATTTGTTGTGCCATGATCTTTTCCTCACCTGTTGTTAGACAGATTTTGTGAGACCTTGCTCTGATACCAATTGAAAGCACAAGAGGGGGTGAATTACTAATTTTTTTCTTCATCTTTGGAGTAGTTGACTTGAGAGGAACCTCAGTCGACTACAGATTGAGACAGGTATGAAAGGAATCAAAAATGCGTAAAGTAAACTTGACACAATAATTTTTATACTGGTTGGAATCCAATGTGGATCTTACGTCCAGTCCCCTTAGGTTGCAAAGGTGTTCTCTTCTAGCCTTGGTAACTTTTGTTGAGAGTACAAAGTTGAGTGTGACTTCACAGTTTACACTCTATTTTTTTTCACTCTTCTATTTTGATACAACGCCTTTTCAATCATTTTTGTCTCTTCTCTCTTTTTTGTTTACACAGTAGAACTAAGTAATACAATGCTTATCAAAAGTAGAGTAGGGAACGGTGAGATGATTCAGACTCGTTGTACAATCTTTCCACTTGCAGTGTGATGTCTTTATATAGGGTTGAGACTTGAATATGGTCCTATGAAGAGGTGGCAACCCAAGAGATTTGATCCTTGGAAAAAAGCAAGATATCCTTATTTTCCAAGAATAAAGTTAATTCATTGATTTAGCCTTAATAGCTTGCAGACAGCCGTTTGTGATCATTTCCTTATGTCTCTACTTCAGTAGCTTTCTTGATTGTATATAGCCATTGGAGATCCCTTCCTTTCTTGTTTGATTCATTCTTGCAGCTTCCTTGAATTGTATGTAGTCGTTTGGAGCCCTTCCTTTCTTGATTGATTCATTCTTGCAACTTCCTTGATTTAATATGGCCGTTGGAGATCTAATCAAGATCTTATACTTTTCTGATTTATTGGCAGCTGGTTTGTCATCTTCCTTGATTTGCAATCTTCCATGATTTGTGCATTTCAGATTTCAGCCTCCTTGATTGATGATCTTCAATCTTGCTGTGAGAATCTTCTTTTTATTTGATTTTTTCCTTTTTGAGTTGTCCTGAAATAGTTAGGTTGATTATCATCAAAACTTTACACCAACAACAACATCGGCTAAGAATATACACTTCAATTCCTGAAACTAGCATAACAAGTTGAATATAGGGAAAATTGTATATAATAGCAAACTATTAATTCAAATTAAATGCTATAAATATAGTTTGATTTAATTGTACTCCATAGCAAACTGTTGCTATTTCACCTCTCTCCTGGTGAATCTCGCTCGCCACTCTCGTTCTCTCCCTCGCCTCTCTCATTTTTTATACAAACGCAAGTGTATAAAGTGCTTTTGTGTTTGTATAAAGCGAGAGAAAATTGTATATATACATATATTTTCGTT
>NW_006239388.1:299513-322757 GCF_000226075.1 Solanum tuberosum | reverse complement strand
TTTCAATTGTATATGTATAGCGAATTATACATATATATGTTTGCTATGGAGCGCAATTATGCAAACTTTGCTATAGCATACAAATATGATTTTTTTGTTTGCTATATGTGAAAGTTGCTTTTGAATATAACACAACAATTGCTTAGACTAGCATAACAACTTACTAATTTACTGAATAATATTCGACAATTTAGGAAGTTGTTGAAACAAGTTCAAATTGGTTGAGGCAGAAGTAGTGTCAAAATAAATTTTAAGGATATATAAATATAAAAGGGATAATTGTACATAATGGCAAACTTTTAATGCAAAATAAATACAGTAGCTACCGTTTCATTTATTTCCTTTAAGGAGCAAAGTTTCGGTCAGTTTGCTATTTAATGGCCCCACCGAATTGTATAAGTAAAAAAAAAAAATCACGTTATTCTCTTCCTTTTATACAATATCTTCTTCTCGTTTATATCTTTTTTTCCTTCAATTTCTCCCAAATTTTCTCCCCAAAATTAGTTTGAAATTTCAAATCTCCACCAGCATCGCGGTTTCAAAATCCATTCAAAAATTTCAGGTACCGCCAAAACTTATCTCAATCGATTACTTTTAATTTTTGTCTATTTTTTTTTCAATTTTTTCAAGCTATTTTTCACATCAGTTCATAATCCATACAGAGTTTTCCTTCAAACAATGGATGCCCAATCTCCATCTAAAAGATTCACAAGAGGTATACCCTTGCATGTCGAAAATAGTGTTGAGCGCCCATCTTTTTCCTTGGGTTTAACTCAGGATTTTGGGGAGGTTTCAGGTTCAATGTCCAAATCCAACACAATGCAAGAGATCAAATCCAAATTGAAAAATAACCCAATCAGATTGGAGGGAATGAGTGCGAAATTGAAGCAATCCAACATCAAAATTGTGGAGGGAGGTAAGAAAGATCAGTCTGCTGCTGGGTCAAGTAAAAAAAGGAAAGAAAAATCAACTAATTATACAGAAGAGAATGCAAAAAGAAAGAAAGTTGTTGTTTCTGGCTTATTGGAGCATGATGAGGTATTTGTATAATCATTATTTTTGATATGTTACGATTATATATTTTTCTTATATTTTCTGTGTTGATTCATGTCTTATAACTGTTTGTTTATGCAGTTTTATATAGTACTGTATAATCATTATTTTTACATTGTCTTATTGTTGTGTTGATTCATGTCTTATACTGGTTGCTTATAAAATTGTGGTTGTATAAATGTATAATGTTCCCTTAAACATACACATTTGATCACACTTATATAATTTATATCTTCTTATTTTTACAGCACGTAGATGTCATTTTGTATTACATACGCAAAAGAGCCAAGTACTCCGACACCAATGCATTCAGTTTTATCACTGTCGATTGCAATTTCAGTAATCTGATTACCAATGTCTGGGATGCTTATTATAATTTTGAAAGTAATATTAACAAGGAAAGTACAGAGGAGTCGATTATTGAGTATATTAACGGATACAGAATGCATGTTGCTAGACCTTGGCATACAGTTGATAACATCCTCATTCCTGTTAACATCAAGGAGATCTTTCATTGGATTTTGATCGTTGTGTCTATTAATGATAGATCTATACAGATCTATGATTCTCTTAGGGGTGGTGCCCTACACGATTCGTCAGTTGAGAATGAGATCAAGAAATATGCACAACTTGTTCCCATGTATTTATCTAAGTCTGATTTTTATGGGAAGAAAGGCATTGACATATCTTCACACCCAAAGTACAAGTCCCACTCTGAATGTGACTCTTTTGAAATGATTTATGTCAATGATATACCACAACAAGATGCAGGAAGGCTGTAAGTTTTATTATGGTTATTTTTATTCAAATAGATATTGTTAATTTTATACTGATCATAAAATTGGATGTGTTTTATTTTCAGCGATTGTGGACTATATGTTGCTGCTTATGCAGACCATATCAGTAATGGAAATGTGGTTCCAAAATCCTTCGATTCAGAGTTCACACGTATTCAATATGCTTCTTTATTGTGGAACTATGGGGTGCAAAAGATCCAAGCCGATGCCACTAGTGACAGTGAGGCACCAGAAAGGCCAATCAGGATTCATAGGGATTGCGATAGTAGTGAAAAGATCACAATTAATTAGAACAGTACTAAATTTCTGGTTTTTTTTTAATATGCAAATGACATGCATAACAACCTTTACTGTTTTGAACTTCAAGTTTTGAACTTTCAGTTTTTTGATTGTAATATACTCATTTGACCGATTAAGTCTTTTACTTACTTGTTTTTGTTAATTTCATTATATATGCAGTTTAACACTTTAATAATTATACAAACTAAATTATATAATGTATATTTATACATTAACTGTATAAATCTATGTGTATCCTTTATGTTGTGTATATGTATACACTTATTGTTGTGTCAAGTAAAAAAAAAGGAAAGATAAAACTTACATTTATACATATCACAATGATAAACTGAAGTTGTGGTTTGTGGGTCATTGGACTGTATAATCATGTTTTATATTGAGTGTATAAATATACATTTGTTAGGATTATACAATTTGTTCATAAAATTTAATTATACAAATCAACTTATACAATGTTTGTTTATACACTAACAGTATAAATCTAAGAGTACATTTATGTTGAATATATACATCTACATTGTTAGGCTTATATGATGTTCATAAAGTATAAGTATACAAACCACTAAACTAACAACATCTATTTACAGATTAACTGTATAAATGTCGAAAGTTTATACAATCTTTAATTCCCTTAATTCATTATGAATATACATTTTCTGTTTCAAAAAGGGAAAATCAATATAACTAATACAAATAGAATACAATGTTCAATATCCAGCTTATACAAATATAATAAAACGTTCAATTTAACTTATACATATATAATTTCTGTATATGATGTACAATATATACGCCAACAATAATTCATATTATATACAAGAGCATGAATATAAAATGAAGATAAAAAAGATCACAATTAATAGGACATAACAATTTATTCCATCATCAACATTCCAGTCAGAATAACATTCAAGTATCTATAAAATCGAATTTTACACTCAAATATAATCGAAAGAGCTTATTAAACTTCTTGAGGTCTGTTTCTGCATGAACGCCTATTGTGACCTGCAACTCCACATGTGCTACACGTATGCTTCCCTTTGAGACCAAGCAATTCACGTTTTGTTTTTGAACGGGGTTTATTTTTTGGCCTTCCTGGAGGTCTTTTGAATTTTGGAGGCCGGACTTCATCATACATTATGTATTCAGGTATCACCCATTCTGCTACATCAGGCAATGGATAAATTGGTATCTCATAAATCTTCAAAACCGTCTTTGGTTTATACAAATCCGAGCAATATCCATCAGCCACTAGACTTTTTCGCTGTAGTACAGCCCAAGCATGTTCACATGGTATTTTCTTCGTATTGAAACTTTCCACAACTACATGTTTTATTCTTTAAACATACCACAAAACTCCTACCATCATCAGTCACATTGTATATATATTCAGTTGACGGCACAACCTGTTTCATACAAATAGATTTATTTATATTTATAAGTCTATGCAATTGTATATATATTCTATCTGTGTGCATAACTGATTAATTAACATTACATATACATAAAACATACCCTCATTTGTGTGCTCATTGCTTCATTTTCGATCAGTATCTTCTGAAATTTTCCAATCAACGGAGTAAATGTGCAGGCTGCCTCGTGTTTGTTGTCATGATTCCATCTCCCAAACATCAGTCTAACCTCTTCTAGAAAATTAAAAATTGGTAATTCACGTGGAGACACTAATGCAACATTTATACTCTCTGCAATGTTAGACGTCATAGCCCATCCCCGATGAGTTTCTGCATAACACCTTGACCACTTATCATATCCAGCTAGCTCCAAATACTCTTTGACACCTACATCAACCTTTTCTGCAGTATCCATCAACCTATCAAACTCAACTTTACTGCAAGTTTTTGCCATAGTATAAAACACAGGACTTAGCTCCTTTGATGCCTTCCTAAATTTCTTCTCTACATTACACCACAAGTGCCACATACAAGCATAATGTGGCACGTTTTTATACACTTTTGTGACTGCCTTTATGATGCTCTCATTTCTATCGGAGACTACACACATATTACTCCTTTCCCCATAAGCCTCTCTTAGTTGTACAAAAAACCAAGACCAAGATGCGTCATTTTCTGAATCAATATCATTTCTATCGGAGACTACACACATATTACTCTTTTCCCCATAAGCCTCCCTCAGTTGTACAAAAAATCAAGACCAAGCTGCGTCATTTTTCGAATCAATGATACCATAGGCCAGTGGAAAAATAGTACCTACATTTTTATTTACATACAAATTAACATAAAATCAAAAATATACATTCAAAAACACAATGAAACATACATGCTCCGTCCATTGTGCTTGCAGCCACAAATGTTCCATTATACGGTCCTCTTAAGTGACTTCCATCAACAACTATGACAGGCCTGCAATGATCAAAGCCTTGTATACAATTATTCAATGCAACAAAAAGATACAAGAATTCATTTTTTTCTGTTTTCTTTAGACGTATATGCGAGCCTGGATATGTAATATCCATCATATACAAGTATGCTGGAAGTTTGCTGTAAGATGCAGTTGTGGTGCCCCTCAATGAAATCAGAGCCTTTTCTTTAGCCCTCCAAGCCAATGAGTAATTTACATCAACTCCCAAATATATCTTTACATCACTCCTAATATCAGAAGGTGTATATTTTCTCTTGTGATCAACAAACTTAGGCTTAACGATCCCACCAATCAACTTGCTTGTTGCATGTTTTTGTGAATACACTTTATCCTTCAAAGGACAAGTATGATCTGTATTAAATGCTCGGATCCTAAACATTCCAGACTTGCTGATATTTGATGCTTTCATCAACCACTCACATTCATCAGAAATACATTCCAGCGTATAACTACATCAGCAAATACAGCACAACATATCAATATACAAATAACTAAAACACCATATACAGTAATGTATTTGTTTGTATAAACTAGCTACCTGATTGCATTTGACCTCACAGTTCTATATTGAAATCTATTTTCAATTGCATAATTTTGCATCACGGATTTCAAAGTGGCTTTGTTCTTATACACTTGGTCAATCTCCACTTACTTATTACAAGGATCTGAAATGACTCCATCGCAGCTCCCTGACCCCAAGACACAAAGCGGGCTCGTACCAATTCACCAATTGACAGATGCATAGTCTCAAAATCAGCAATACCATCATTACAAATTGATATAACCATATCCTTCTCCTGATTTGAACTTTCACACAGTTCAGTGATATTGCTACTATTATCCATTTTGCTTATACAAATTGGATACTTGTTGAAGTCATCTGCAGACTTTTTAAGCATGATATACACTCTAACACCCATGTCATTGTGAATCAACATTGGGAGGATGGGACGACGTGACGGATTGGAAAGCACTTTTTGCTTTCTTTAACCCTATACTCAAGTTTCAGCTTAATCAAATTTGTATCAAAACTGAGTTGCATTGCAATAACATTATACAACTCCTTATACGATGAACTCTCTTTAAAAATCACCCCCTCAATTGTATAGTCAACGTAACAATTGTCATTGTCCCATCTACCGGAATGCATAACCAAAATAGCTAATGAAGCCATTTTTCAAAATTTCTGTATAAAAGAAAAGTTATATATACATATACATTTATACTATTAAGAATTTCAACAACAAACATAATGTATATTTATACAAATTCTAGCAACTTCAGTTATTCACATATATACATATTCCAATTACATACTCATATAAATGTTTATATACACATTCTGCATATACATTTATATATAAACAATTATATACACAAATTATAACTTTATACACAATTATATAATTTCATACAAGTGTAGTGTTATGATGAAGATAACTGTATAAAACATACACATAATAGTTTCATATATGTATTATACATATCTTACTGAATCATATCTGAAAACCTATACGTATAAACTCTAAGCAAATATACAAATCCAAACACAAATATTACTGTGAAATGAGCGAATCTCCGATCACAAATTCAAAATAATCAACAAGTTCATCTAGAAAATTTCCAGATCACAAATTTCCATATCACAATTTTTTGTAGATTATAAATTAACTATACAAATCATAATTGTTAAACTCTATTTCGAACAAAATATACACCTCTCAATATACATTCAACTTAAATTGATGATAGTTAAAAAGGAAATCTGATTTTGAATACATGTTGAACACCATCTTCGACCTAAAAAAGCAAGCAAAATCAGAGTATGTTTTCGTCATGAAATTACCTCCTATTGCTATCTCTACAGTCCAATGATCTCGATTGTTTGTGTAGTACCGTCAATTGCTTGATCAATTTTCTGAATTGAGTTACAATGGAGTTCTTACTGTTGAAGACGACGAAGAAGGAAGGGAATTCGAATGGAACAGAACGTGCGTGACTTCAGTGATTTTTTTCCTTTTTTTTCTAACCGAAATTAATGCCCTTTTCTTTTTTAAACTATCAAAATGTATAAAAAAAATAAAAATTGACAAGCGAATATACAGAAAGAAAAGTCCATAGCAAACTATAATTTTGCTACGGACTGCAATTTTACCAAGTTTGCTATAGCATACAATTAGCAATTTTTTATTTGCTATATGTAAAATTTTCTCAATATAAAATAAGGCTTACAGAGCCAGTAAGGGAATTAAACAAATCATCAATTCTAACTAAATTATTTTTCTTTGTATCAAGCCATCTAAATTGATAATAATAATAATAATAATAATAATAATAATAATAATAATAATAATAATAATAATAATAATAATAATAATAATAATAATAATAATAATAATAATAATAATAATAATAATAATAATAATAATAATAATAATAATAATAATAATAATAATAATAATAATAATAATAATAATAATAATAATAATAATAATAATAATAATAATAATAATAATAATAATAATAATAATAATAATGTGATGCTTTCAACTTTTAATAATAATAATAATAATAATAAATACAAATAATAACATGTATATATTCATACATATTTTATCATTACATTTTATCGTTATAAAACATATTTTGTCTGAATCACTCTATATACAATTTTTAAAATGTTCTTCATCTATTTGCGCAACACTGTTATTTATCATATCTTTATGAAAATACATTTTAATCATTTTATTAATAACATAAAGTTTGTATAGCGTTGCGATTTTTTTCATTGATACTACAATTATTAGATGTATAAAGAGTCAAATACATGCATAATATAAGTTATAATATGAGTTTGGTGCAATATAAGTTCTTAGTTGTTAACCTGTTATATATATATATATATTGTATTTTATATATAAAAAAATTGATATTACTTTTTTTAATATTTTATATATTTACACACTAAATAATCTTTAAACAAATTCAATCAAATATAGATGGTTGTTTAATAAGGGGTAGAATGACAATGCAAATTGGCATGATTTAAGGCATTGCCATTTTAAAAAACGAATTCTGCCATTTTTAATGCCATCTAAATTTGGATTGTATCCTAATATAAAAACAAACAATCTTTGAATACATAAAATACAATAATTTTACCATAATAATTATAGCTGCACAAAGTAATTATGATAATTATAGCTAGAGAAATATGATAACACCTAAATTATAGTCATTTATGTAAATTTCTCTTTTTAAATTGGAAACCTTTTTGTTACCTCTCACTGAATTTTCTCTCTAGTAACATCTTAAATCATCATGTTGTTAATTCTTTAACTAATCATAATTAGTGTCAGAGCCAGAAATTCTTACGAGATGTGTAACACAGGATTAAAATAAGTGATCTAAAGTAATTTTTTAATTGCCTTTTGCCCCTAAGTAATTTATTTATTTTTGCTTGTCAAGGATATTTAATTGTTCATATATATCAGAAAAATATAGTTTTTTCCTTGTATGGATGGTCCAGAATTCAATTGAAACTCATTGCCTCTCTTTTATATATTTGTGTAATTCTTCTTAATTACATGGCCTATAAATGGAAGCGTTGTAACTTCCGGTACACTGGAGTTTTAAAAGGGGAGAAAAAGGTTTAACTACTGAACCTTTTACATCACTTACAAAATTATACTAATATGTTAATTCGACTTCTTCTTCTTCTTTGGCATCCTCTGTAACTTCCTCCACTTCAAATATATCTGGAATGACAATCCTGAGAAGACCATGATGACGCTTGTCCATTGCTTTGTGGACAATGGGTTGCCACTTAACACAGATGACACGACTATGCTAACAAACTTGCGCGTTGTGGTGATGGTTGTGTTAGTCAGTGAACCAAATCGGCTAATGGTTAGAAAAATGAAGTTCTGGCCAACAGCACCACATAGACAGTACATAAGAATGTCCCACGCTGCTTCTGGGTGCTGCTTACAGAATTGAACCGCCTCAAATCCGCTGGCATTTGACCAGCCAAACATGAAGATCATATTGTAAATGGTACCCCATAAATTCATTCCTAACATAATATCCCAAGCAGATGTCTTAGGGTACCTGGCAAAATAGAAAAACTTTGTTAGTAACTACAAGTAATCGATTGAAGTTCTATCTAAACCATACATTTGGCACACATACCTAGCAAATTCAAGGAGAAAAATGTATATTAAACAATGTGTTCTTTTGATTAGCACAATATTTTGGTTAAATCCCTCATAAGATAGCAATACTCATGCAATTTCTTCTATTCTTGATCCTAAAACTCTATAGGAGTTCTCATAGTTCTTAACCTAGACGTGTCTCTTTTGACATGAAGCAACCCAATGTGTCAATTCCCAATCAGAAGTTTAGCTTATGGTGTAAGCCAAAAATCTTAAACAAAGTTGAACTACAAGTATATAAAACACCAAAATGTTAGTGCTCATGGAGTGCAGTGACCTAAAATGTCCGAGTCTCATGAATTCTTCCCTCTTTGTTTTCCATTACATCATAAAATGACTTATAAACTTAATGACCACCCCCTATTGGTTGTTCGTGGATTCAATAATCAAGAAATCTATCCATGACTTCTTGCACTAAATTCTCCTGACACATTACTAATCCTCCAAGTGTAGATCTGCATATTATTAACAGATCAGTAAGGAGTCACAGATAACAAAATTACCTTGCGTTAATCGAATCCTGAGTAGCATTGGTGAAACCATCAAAGGTGAGGTTCAGGAAGCACAGCCCATATCCAACTGGAGCATTGGGGTGCGCCAACTTACTTATTGTTTTTGAGCTAGTCTGAAGACAAACAATTATAACAGAAAAGGTAAGCAGTGGTGCTAAAAAACATGCTCTGTTTGCTCGTATAATCGCAAGAATCAAATCTGAAAACTAATAGGATAGACAGGAGAGAATTGACACCTTTTTTCTTGTCTTTTTTTATTTATAAAATAAATTAATTCAGACGTTTTAAATAAAATGTCACCTTTAGAAGTGCAAACATTGATACTCCACCAGCAACAAGCAGTGTGCACACATACTCTGGAACTGTATATCTTATGCCATAAACTATTGCGCCGATGAGCATTACTGCAGAAAAGCATTGTAACTGTATATGTCAATTAAAAGAAAGCTTTTATGAATATAAATATATTTTATGAGTAACGCACAAATATATATCAACAAAAACATCTATCAGTAAAGGAAGCCAGAAATTCTGGTTTCTTGCAGCAGAACATTTAAGCACGGGTGTATCCTATAGATAAGCCTCCCTAGCAGCCACTAAATAGTCCTAGACATGGTGTCCAAAGGGAGGCATCAATAGAAACAATAGAGGGATCCTTCCCTAGAGCTTTTCATTAATCTCCGTTTTTCCTATAGCTTTCCATTAATCTCCTTTTAGCCCAACAACTCTTTTTCATCAGGGAGATATGAGAGACACAGAGATCCCAGTTACAGTAAATTCTCTCTTATCTAAAAAAATGAAAATATTAGTTCTAACTCCATAGAGATGCTATGTCACCATACCACTCTTCCATGTGGTCCTCCAAATGTAAACTGCTTGATTCTACCAATCTTTTGACCTTCAATGGTCAAGACTATCAGATACAATTATCAGGTAGACTATGAGGCAATTCATTTATTTATTTCTAGTCCACTAAACCCATATCCTCTACTCCAAAGTGCTTCTTTTTTTTTTTTTTGAGAAGGACTCCAAAGTGCTTTTGACAACCATTCCAGTTAAACACAATTTCTTCTCTGAATATCCAACAATGACTGGAAACCCACCATGTTTACTTGCTATTCTTTCTTTTTCTTCCTTTTCCCGAGTACTGGCTATTCTTTCTATGGTCATGGTCTTAGCATATGTATGATCAGGGTATTTTCATGTTGACGAAAATGTTTGCTAATGCATGTATATTCCTTTCCTTTTTCTCTTATTCCCAAAAGGAGAAAGAAAACATATGCTCATTGACATGAAAATTCCATTCTCTTTGAAAGCCAAATCAAGCATCTCTCTAACTCTCACGTCTTTCCTTTTGTTATCAATACAACAAAAGATAGTGTCCCCTATAGCTTTCCATTGATCTCCTTTTCCCTATAGCTTTCCACATCTCCTTATTAGCCAACAAACTTGTTTTTGATTGATTATTTGACAACAAAAACTCGAAAGGAAAAAGGAAGGGAAAAAAAAGGAAAGACATTTGTTATAACTTCAAAAAGAATCTTGTTAATGGTAAAATACCAGGAATCATTTTTGATGATTTTGCCAGGACCTGCAAAGCCAATTAACCTCATTAGTATCAGAAGTAAAGAAACAACTATTTAGAATAAAAAATGTCAACTCCTACGACTAGGATATTGATCACAGCCAGTAAAGCATTCTTCTAGTCCTAAATGCTATTTTGGAAAATTCTAGAACTATGGTTTACATTTCACAACAAGAAGAGAAAATTCCATGGAAATTGGACATACCTGTGCAGGATAACTGATATATTTTAGTGCTTCAATCCCCATTGCTGGTCCAATAGTATTAGTAATGCCAGCACTCCAGTAACTCCACCAGGGAGCACCACCACTGTTTCCGCTTGACCAAATCTTTATCACTGCACAAAAAGCACACTGAATTCTTAACTAATCATCTAACTAGTGCTAATTCAAGCATATATACCATATCACCAAGAAACATGTGAACATCCAATACTTGAATGCTGTAAACTTACTCATAAATGACCATATCAGACATACTACATTTTGTGCCAGGTTCAGGAATGCCAAGTGTTCAAACCTCTCGTTGTTTGGGCCAAACCGCTTAGTTGACCTAAAGCCCAAATACAAACAAACACAAAAAAATCAACTTAACGTATATAAACACTGCACAACTCAATCAATCAACAAGACCTCAACACCAAACACCTAGGATCAGCTGATTCAGTGGCGTAGCCAGAAATTTCATGAAGGGTGTCCAAACTTTTGATAGTAAATTCAAAAAAAAAAAAAGTTACTCTATAGGTGTAGGTTTTGAGCATACCCTTGCCATTGAGCTACAAGTCTCCATTGATTCTAAGTGTGTTCAAAATACTATATATATACCAATATAAAGTAAGATTTGATACTTTTCCGACAAAGCTGGACACCCTAACACTACCATAGCTCCGCCCCTGTCAGCTATATGAATCTTTATATACATTATGCTCTGTTCAGGTCCATTTGTAAATATTTGGCTTTCAAGCTCACAAGTTCAAAAATACATTGTGACAAAAGTTACACAAAAATTCCAAAAAATTGACCGTTATGGCATATTCAGGCAATGTCTTTGGATTGAAATGAACTTATGAATCTTTGCTATGGTTACTAAAGATACTCCGGTGATTAATACAAAATATTTTAGTTACCAAGAAGGAAAACAAAAAGGCAATGTCTCGTTATAACTCAACATAGAAGCTGCTGCCTTAATTTCCTTCTTTATTGGTTATCAATATTACTATACTACTCACTCACACTAAATTCATGTGACACTCTTTCCTTCTTACTCAGTCTAAGAAAGAACGACATCTTCCTATAATTAGTAACAATTTTATTTTGAACTTCCCATTTTAAGCTCCAGAAATTTGCAAGTCTTGTGTTAGATCACAAGTTTCAAAATTCTTTTTTTATCTCTTAAATTTCGTAACCAGTCAAACACATTTCACATAAATTAGGACGGAGGGAGTAACATTTAGCATAGCACGTTCCATCAATTCTATTTCAATATCTAACTTGTTATTATTGAATCATAAGACCACCTCATCAAAACGTTTGAAGTGTTAGAAAGAACACACCGGTAAACTATATATTTTTTCGAACCAAACTGGTAAAATTTCTTCTTTTTTTCTTGATTAATCGCCAATAAACATGAAACAAAACTCCATTCCAAATTAACAGTCACTTTAGCTCAAAAAATATTTCCTAAAATAATTGTAAACTTAGGAATTCAATACTAAAGCTGCAATTATTTTCCTATTTAAGAAGATATCAATATTAGACAACAGTTAAATGAGAACGAATTAGTAATAGCAAGGAACATAACAAAAATGAATAGAAGTTTCTAGAAATCGGAAGAAGAGTGAAATGCTTACACAGTCTCTTGCAGAACGCCTTGGTAAATATAAGCAGACCAAATGCCGGCGACACAAAAGCAGTGGCGGAGCCAGGATTTTCGCCAAGGGTGTTCATACTTTAGGACAAGTAAAAAAGTAAACCTTGCTAGTCAGATTATAAAGATTGGCTTCAAAATAGTCATACCTCAATATCAAATTAACCAACTATCCAAAATGAAAATTCTTAAAACAGAAACTTACAAAATATCAATGAATAAACTAAGGATGATGAAGTAGTAAAGTGGTAACTACAATTGCACTCGACGACACTTCATCTCTTGAAATGTTTTCATAATACACTCATTAGAAACATCTTTAAATACTTTTTTCTCTACATAAGGAACTATGCAACCATCTAAGAATTCATCATCCATTCGATTTCGCAAGTCATTCTTGATAATCTTCATTGCCGAAAAAGCTCTTTCAACTGTAGCAGTGGCAACAGGTAGGAGCAAAGCAAACTTCACTAAAAGAAATACGAGAGAATATGTTAAATGCTTCTTTGTCTCAACCAACTTTCTTGAAAGTTCTCCAAGTCCACCTAAATTGGAGAACCTTTCATCAATATCACGAACATCAATAATGTAATTAACAAGTTGATTCTCAAGAGCTCTCATGTTGGACCCATCAAAATCATCAGGATATAATTCAGTCATTCTCATTATCTTCTTTATGTCAAAACTAGAAAATAAATCAATTGGATTCAAGCAAGATACTCCATTAAGCAAATCACTTGTCACCTCATTGAAACGATCATTAAGTTCTTGTAGTTGCCAATCAATGATTTTATAAAACACATCCACACGATAATGATGCAAAGTAGTACAAATAACTACTTTACGTCGTGATCTCCCAGAATTAGCATATGGATCATCAAAATTGGGTAATGAAATGTCATGCTTGATACAAAATGCTTCTACCTTTTCTTTAAGTGAATCCCATCCAATATTTTTTTTAAAGAGAGGATCCCATTCATTATCTCTTAAAGCTTGCAACCTTCTCACACTTCAATGGCGGTTGAGGAAGAAATATACAATGATTAAAGCTTCCAATTTCTTAAAACTTGCAAATATGTATGAAAGTTGAGAAGAGAGAAAGGTAAAGAGTAAAGTTCTAAAGGGTTTTTGGGAGAAGAAGAAGTCAAAAAATCTAAAAGGAAAAGACAACTATGAATCTATTATTTTTTTAAATTAAGAAAAGTCAAAAATAGACCTTTTATTTCCTTAACTTAAAAAAGGTAACTTTTGTACTTTTTCTTAAGAGAAAAACGGAACAAATATTAAATAAATGAAATGTTCAAGCCTGGGATCGAACCCAGGCTGAGTTTTGCCTTTTCTAAGAGAACAAACGGAATAATGAAAAAATTTAAAGAAAACGCCAACACCTGGGCTCGAACCTGGAACGCTGAGGCAACTTTGCACAACCTTAACCGCTGGGCTGTCAACCTTTATTGTGTCAAGGTTGTGCAACAGTTAGTATATATCCAAAAAAATTGATATTTAGTATATATATCCGTAAAAATTTTCCGACGAAGGTTGTTCATCTGACCACCCTCGCCATGTCATAGCTCCGCCCCTGCACAAAAGGCGAGGACCATAACACGGCGGATCCCGGCGCCGTGAGACTCCATTGTGCTTAATGTCGTCGGCGCTTCCACTTTGATTCTCCCTGCCACGTGTGTATTCTCCGGCGACTCTCTCCGACGACGATTACTCACCGGCGATAGGGAATCGACGGGACACCTTCGGTGTTTGCCGTTGAATATTCTATTTAACTGCCGCTGCACCGGAAATGATGATTTTGTTTTTGGGAAATTTGTATTACAGAATTGTGGGATCTGATTACGTATGTACTCCACGTGGCGAATAGCTATTAGGTGACATAAGTGTTAAGCGACATGTGATTGGCAGTGTAAACGCATACACTTTTTATTTTTAAAAAAAATCAAAAATGTCATTAAATTACGTGAAGAATAAAAATATCATCCGTTTATAGTTTGACTCACAAAATATTCTTATCGTTAATACTTTGGTTTTAAAATGTCCTTAAACTATGCGAAAGAACAAAAATTCCCTCAATTTATAGTTTGGTCCAAAAATGTCATTGTCGTCAATACTTTGGTCCAAAAATATCCTTGTTGTTATTTAATGGGTCACAAATGCTATTTTCCGAATAAATATATATTATTTTCTTTTAACACATTCTTTTTTCTGATAATTTTTTTAAAAAAAATCAACATATGTTTATCTTACTTCAATTCAGAAAAAAATAAAAAATGAAAATATTTCTTATTTTATTATCATTATTTTTTACCATTATATAAATATAAATTAATGATGGATATATTATGATCTTATATATATGACATATATTATCTGTCGAAAAGGTACATAAAGTTATTCTATTTTAATTGATAAAATGAGATTAAGAAAAAAGAAATTCCTATATTTTTATTTGTTAAAGTGATTTTAGAAGAAAGAAAACAAGAATAGTGTCCTTTAATAATATTTAATTAAGAAGAAGATGTGTTTAAAAAGAATAAAATAATATATTTATTCGTAAAAGGGCATTTTTGACCCATTTTGTAACTATAGGGGCATTTTTGGACCAAAGTATTGACTGCAAGGGCAATTTTGAAACAAAGTATTGACGGTAAGGGCATTTTTGAGCCAAACTATAAATGGAGGGCATTTTGTTCCTTTCACATAGTTTAAGGGCATTTTTTACCCTTTTACCTTTAAAAAAACTACTCCCTCCGTTCACTTTTATTTGACAAAAGTGAAAATGAAAATCTATTTTAGGAATAAGTAACAAGTAAAAATGAACGGATGGAGTATTTTGCTTTTCTATTTATTTTGAAGTTTCAACAAGGTCCCATGTGTTTACATTGAAGCCCATTAAATTTGAATCACCCAGAAAGAAATAGGAAAAATTATCTAACTATACAACTTTTTTTTATCATATCCTCTAAAATTTTCTACCATTTGAAAAAAAATCTCGTCCCTTATCTTTTGATTCGGATGATGATGATTTTCATGAAAGTAGATCCAAACAACAAAATGATCCATTAATCATGAAGAAATTGCAAGAGGAGAAGTTGAAGAAGGATGCATGTTCGAGTTTCAAATCACCCGTTGAAAAACTTCCAACGAGTTGGTATATAACCTCAATTATTTCTAATGTATTTGATTGATTTTTGTGTGTTTACTTATGTATCATGTTTATGTTTCAACTATTAGATATATTTACAATTTTTTTTGTGTACAATGTATCTGACACAAATGTTATTGTTAATAAATTACCCCAATTATTTCAAACCTAAATTAGTATGAATCATGTTTATATAGTTATGTATCTGATACATAGCTATGTCAACTTTCATTATATTTTAGTAGCTGATACATACAATATCCATTGTTATGCATCGGATACATAACTAAACACACCTAATACAAAGTTGACACAATCCATATGGCTATATGTATCAGAACTCATGTATCAACTTTGTATTAGGTGCATTTAGTCATATATCAGAATTTGTATCTTGACACCATACATATAGTTTTGTGTGTTTACTTATATATTATGTTTATGTTTCAACTATCATAAACATTACAATTTTGTTGGTGTACAATATATCGGGTACAAATGTTATTGTTGATAAATAACCTCAATTATTTCAAACCTAAATCAGTATGAATCATGTTTATAGTTATGTATCTGATACATGCAGAGTCGTCTTAACCCTAGGCCACTAAAGTCATCGCTTGAGGCCCCATATTTTTTTAAAAAAAATTACTTATAAATGTTATTTTTTTAAAAAAAAATTATATGAACTATGAGTGATATGATTTCCACTAAGGAATTGCATATGAGAGGAATATAGAATCCGAATTTTGTAAGAAACAATTTGATGAAAATAGTGATAACAAAATCACAAAGTCCCTTGAAATTCGATATATAGATTTGAACTTTTGAAGCATATAAAAATACTTTTGATTTCTTATTTAGTGGTTAGGGGTGGGCATGGTATGGTATATACCGAATTACCACACCATACCAAAAAAAATTATATCGTAGTTTTAGTATTATGGTATTTGATATGGTATATGATATACATTTTAATTTTTTTTGGTATTCGGTATGGTATTTGATATTTAGAAATAACATACCGAAATACCGAATACCATATCGAACTATACAGTTACATAAATAACATATATATGTATTATTAAAATACTAACAAATATGCAACCTAGTATTAGAACAAACTAAATGTTTAGAAGTTGAAACTTTGACTACTCTATTTTGATTGAAATGTATTTGAATTATTGATTAACAAAAGGAGTTTTTTGTACTTTATTTTGCATGTATATATCTACATGTGTAATGTGTTAGTATGATACAATTGAGACTTTTTTTAATGGTCAAAATCATAATACTCTATTATACAAGTATATATTAGTCGAAGTTAAACAATTTATGGCTACCGATTTACCATATCGTAGAATACTGTAACCAAACTTCAATATACCGAACCATACTGAATTAAATTGGTATGGTAATGGTATAATGTTTAAAAAATAGAATATCGAAATTACGGTATCGATAGTTTCAAATACCGTATCGTACCATGAATTGCATATGAGATGAATATAGAACCCGAATTTTATAAGAAACAATGTGATGAAAATAGTGATAACGAAATCACAAAGTCCCTTGAAATTAGATATATAGATTTGAAATTTTGAACCAATTGAAGCATATGAAAATATTTTTGGTTTCTTATTTAGTGGTGAATTGAGATCACTAGATATGAGAATTTGAAAAGAACATTGTCTTAATCTTGAACTGTCTTAACACATAATAGTTATTCTGTTATTGATGGTTTAGATTTATTTTTTCGAATTAAAAGTGTTAAGAAAAATAATACAAGTAGAAGATAATTATCTAATGAAAATACTCAATCAAATAAAAGGACTTGATTCTTTTCCAAATACACATATTGCTTATAGAATAATGTTAACAACTCATGTAATCATTACCTTAGCCGAAAGAAATTTTTCAAAACTAAAATGGTGTAAAAAATAATTTAAACAAAAATTGAAGGGAGAAAAAAAAAATTTGGAAAATAAAATGGGGAAAAAATGGTAAAAAAAAAAAAGAGGAGAAAGAGACTACGTACGAGAGAAAAAAGGGTGGAGAGAGAAAAAAAAGAATATGTTTATTTAATATTTTAGGAGAAGATTAGAAAAGAGGAGAAAGATTAGGGGAGATATTTTAGGAAGAAAATTAAAAAAAAAAAAGAAGATTTTCTAGGACTAAAGAAATGTGTGTTTTTAAAATCTCTTTATTATATTTATTTTTTGTTTTTCTTGTTCTACTTTGTTAAGATTTTGTTGTTATATTGCTGAAAAATCAAACTATTGTTATATAGGAGTAATTTAGGTGCTTAAATTGTATAGTTAAGTTTTTTTTATATAATCCTTTGATTGTTTCTTGTTTAGTTTAGTTCAATTCTTTGATATGGACTTGATATGTTGGGCTACTTTTAGTTTAGGCCGGACACTAGAACCCAAACTAAATAACACATTAAAATAACGAAAAAACTACTTATTTACACAAATATTCTTATCATATTTAGTAATTCTTTCAATAGTTTAAAATAATTATATATTGTCTTAATTACTAATTAATAATTATTTGATATCAGATACACTTAGATAAATGTATCATTGCTACCAGATACATTGAAATAGGGAGAGAGGCGAGCGAGATAGGAGGGAAGCAAACAAGATAGTCTATGTATCCCAGATATACATTTTGAAATACAAATACATAGGAAGAGAGGTGAGCGAGAGATGAGAGAGCAAAGAGGCTAGCGAGAGAGTCAAATACATGAAAATCCACTTAGATATAATGTATTTAAAACAAATTACATCATCTAATTTTAACTCAATACATTTGAAATACATGTATTCAAAGTCCAAATTATGAAGAATATATTTTGATCAATTACAAACTTGAGGGGCAGATTTGAATATTTTCCTATCATAATATAAACCCAAAAATAGATTTAGAATAGATGATATAATTTGATCCCTTCAAAGAAGATATAACTTAGCTTTTACTCTTCGTTTTTGTAAGTTTAATGTATCACTTTTTTTCAACATGATGTATTTAATCAAATCGTTGGAAAACTAGCAGAGTTTGGTAGACAAAAATAGGAAAATAATGAAGGAAAACCGTGTATATATTTAATTTTATCTATTAGACAATGACCTTTTAAATGAACCTAATTTCACGATTTAGGTGGTCTAAAAAACACTTCCAAAGAATAAGTCCGTTGTTGTCTCCTTCTTATCCCATCATGTTTGGTATCCGTTTTGGAATTTGATTTATTGGATTTAGCCGAAAATCTCACTCTGAGGAAGTAAACGGCTTTGTATTGAACTCAAGAACTTTGGTCAAGAATAAAAGAGTATTTATCTCTTTATCCCAATTACCTTATTTTCATTAAGATTAAGTTGTTTGATCTGGATGCACATCTGAATATCAAGAAGAAGAAATGTATTTGTTAGCCAATTTAATAAAAAATGATTATGAATATAAAAAAGACAAATACAATTAGTTTTTCCTTGCGAAGTTATGACCATCAGAACCATTTGAATACAATTTCTTGTCTTTTGTAAAAAAAATATTTTAATAAAAAAAAATTATTTTAATTATTCGTACTTGAAATATTAATAATGATTTTTATATATATTTGGAATATTTTATTCTTATGCATAATATATCTTACACTAACGAGCAGAACATTAGAGATGCACAAGCCTTGTCTAATGAACGACGACTTTCGATTCTTCACTAGAGTCGCCGCCCAAACCTACCTATATAAAAGAAAAATAATTGATTACTAGATCCCGAGCAATTCTATCTTTTTTCCACTATCCAATACTCATGCGTCTCATTTCTCCCTCTCTTTTAAATCTTTCAATAAAGCCTTCTTAGCTGTGTTGTCACCTCTTGGCATTTTTTGTTTACTGACATGTTGGAAGAGGACTTTAACTTTAAAAATGCCTAAAAAGGTCAAGACCATAGTCATTATAAAAAGAATATAATAGTAAGCATGTATTAAGGTAGGTATGTCTAAATTGAGATTCTAAATCAGTAGATATCTATAAACTATAAAGTATGACACAATTCATAGTACTTATTTGGGGACAATTGCTTAAATTTCAAATATTAATATGAAATATAATCTGAACAACTCCTTAATTATATATATCAAGTTGAAGATAAACAATGCAGTTTCAAACTATACTCATGAAATTAGAAATTTCACTAAAGATAATCAAAATTTAATATATTTACAATCTTAGCTTATGTATTGTATTTTTTTTTAATTTTTTTTTTATCTTAAAAAGAATGTCATTTTTTATAACGTTAGATTTTTATTGAGACGATTTGTTACCACATAAATATTTATTGTTCATTTTAAATCACAAGATTCAAAAACTTTGTTAGAAAAAATTATGCATGCAGCCAAATACACTACATAAATTTAGATGAAAGAAATATATGAAACATAAAAAGTACTCCATATTTTACTTATATATATGGGTGAAATCACCGTTTGAGTGACGAATGTGACTGAATATAATAACTTTAACTTAAATGGAAAATGCATAAGTACCCCCTTCAATTATACGCGAAATCCCAGCAACACACCTTAACTATACATGAGTTCTATTATCCCTCTGAATTATTTTTAAGTGTAATAAATACACCCTTAACACAACCTAAAACCTATATAGCCACTCACATGATGGGAGGTGTTTTACACTCGCCTCCAAGTCATCATTATGTCAGTGTCACGTCAATAAATGATTAGATCTATAAAAAAAATATATAAAATTTCATGTCATTTGATTCCTTCTTCTTCATTATCAACACCCACTCCATAACCACTAAACCCACTTATTTTAACCATTAAAACTCATAGCAATCACCATGAAAATTATAACCCACCATCAAATTTATCCCTTCACTACCACCGGATTCAATATCTACTATCAGTTTTATTTTTCTTTCAATCCAAATAATCCAAATAAATTTCATAAAACATGGTTCAAAATCTCCATTGAAGAAACTACTGAAATTTCGAACTCTAATTTGAGAAGAATTCAAAATTGGGGTCATTTTCTTCTTATTGAATTTGGGTTAAGATAAAGGCTGATTGAAGTGAGAAGGGAAGAGAAGGAGGGAGGGCGTTATTGATGGAGAACTGAAGCGATTAAAAATGAACACGTGTCCATATTAATCAAATTTTAATACCTTTTTCCATATCTTACATGCTTCTAAGAGAGTGAACACACTCTTTGTGCCACCTCTAAGAGAGTGAAAACACTCTCAATTAAGGCAGGTATATCTAAATTGAGATTCTAAATCAGTAGATATCTATAAACTATAATAAAGTACGACACAATTCACAGTACTTATTTGGGGACAATTGCTCAAAATTCAAATATTAATATTAAATATAATCTAACAACTCCTTAATTATATATTTCAAGTTGAAAATATACAATGCAGTTTCAAACTATTCTCATGATATAGAAATTTCACTAAAGATAATCAAAATTTAATATATTTACAATCTCAGCTTATGTATTGTATTTTTTATTTTGTTTATCTAAAAATATCATTTTTTATAACGTCAAATTTTTATTGAGATGATGTTTTGTTACACAAATATTTATATTTATTTTAAATTACAAGATTCAAAAATTTGTTAGTAAAAAATATGCATGCAGCCAAATACACTACACAAATTTGGATGAAAGAAATATATAAAGCATAAAAAAAATATGTTACCTATATACATGGGTGAAATCACCAATTGAGTTAAGAATTTGATTGGAATATAATAACTTTAACTTAAATCTTATACTTATACTTAAAAATTTATCTACGGTATGTATAAATCTATCAAAAATTCAATAAGTAAAAATATATTGGTTCTAAAACTCATAAACTAAAAATCATGTGTCCTCCCCAATCTGCATTACGAAGAAAGCATAGGATATCAGAGTTAATTGCTTGCAATTATTTGAGAAAATACATAATTTGTACACTCTAATTGTTAGGAAAAATCATTTATACACATTTTAACTATATTAATATATTATGGACTTAGTACTTTATATTCTTGATTGAGGTGAAACTAAAACCACCCGATGAAGTATAATACTAGTTTCATTGAGTAAATTGTAAGGGTAGGTTAGCGTTTATTTTAGTCATTTAGAATAAGAATTACTCCCTCCGTCTATTTTTAGTTGTATGTTACGCTTTTCGAAAGTCAATTTGATTAATTTTCAAAGTTAAATTAGATTACATTAATTTACATCATTATTCTTTTAATCATTTATTCAAGTAAGCTTTACCAATTATTTCAATTATTTTTTTTTCATCATGAGTAGATAAATCCTTTATTGAGGTTGTAAAATTTAATACAGGTATAACGTTCACAAGTTTCGTGTGTTGCATAATTTTTGAAAATTAACATGTCTACCCTCAGTTTTCTAGGTTGATTTCTCCCCTCATTTTAGTACTGAATTTTGAACTTGTGCTATTAAATTTCAGTGAAGATCAGAATCCTCACCAACCAAAGTTTTAGAAGAGTAGAACCAAAATCGAATAAAAAAAATCAAAAAATTGAAACTCAAAACCAAATTAATTTGATTTGGTCTGGTTTTGTAATTTTTTGATATTTATGCCAATCCGTAACAAGTAGGTCAAAGTTATGTACAACTCATTGCAGCAAGAACCTTCAATAATTGGACACGTTTTGGAAGGTATTATATTTAGCTAAATAGACTTTTGTTATTATAAGGCACGTTTGACGATAGATTAAACAATAATTTTGGAAGAACAATCACAAATATAGGAAAAACAAAAGAAAAAAATGAAAAAAGTTAATTTTTGGTTTGACAAGTTCAAAGGGTAGGGACCAATTTGGTAATTATAGTGACCCACACGTTATCAAAATGGACATCAGTTTGTCACTTTCTGGAAAAAAAAAAGTAAAATTTAATTTCAAAATTAAGACAATGATTTTTTTCCATTTAATTTCCTTGTTTGTAAATAAGTTGACTTTTATAGTGAAGCTAAATTTATTTTGTACGTGTTTAAAATATAAACACTTTTGACTTTTTAAAAAACTGGCCTAAGTCTAGGGGTGTACAAAATCGAACAAAAACCGAATCAAACCGCAAATCGAGAAAAAAAACCCGACTAGTGGTTGGTTTGACTTGGTTTGGTATTGAAAAAAAAACCCGACTATATTTGGTTTGGTTTGGTTTAACTAAAAAAACCCAACCCGAAACCAAATCAACCCGACATTATATATATAATTTTAAAATTTTTATTTTATACATAAAAATAGTTACTTTGATATAATTTTTAAATATTTCTTATACTTTTTCATAGTTTTTATCTTTTAATATATTATT
>NW_006239388.1:290247-299102 GCF_000226075.1 Solanum tuberosum | reverse complement strand
TTGGATATTTTAGTGTCATTAATCATATCATATTGTGTTATATTTTTAAGAAACATCTTAGATAGTTGTATTTTGGTAGGACTAAAGAAATATTTGAATTACAAGTAAATTATATGTTTGTCTGAATACTTTACCGGAAAAACCCGAAAATCCGAAAAAATCTGAAAAAACCCGAAGTTGAAAAACCCAAGTTTTATTGGTTTGGTTTGGTTTATAGATTTAAAAATCCTACACAAATGGTTTGGTTTGATATTTGAAAAACCCGAACCAACCCGGCCATGTACACCCCTAGGCCTAACAAGGTATAAATCGGTAATTAATTTTCAAAATATCCAAATCATGTTGAAGACCTAATTTTATTTATGAAGATAGTAATTGTATTGGCTTGTACATATATTGATTATATTATTTAAAAAACCTATTATTTTTATCAGTATAAATATCCAATAATTTTGATCAATAATTAAATATAGAAAAAGAATTATCTATTATTTTGTCTTCATAAATCTGATTTCAAATTTTTTTATTGCTTATTAACTATTGAGTTGCATCCTTAAAATGCAAGTACTTCTATGTTTTATATATATTTATGAAAAAATCTTTTTGGCCAGAAAATTTTGCCAGAATGATAAATTAACATATTTCACACTATGTTATTTATCTTTTTAAATATTTTTATCTTTTTAATTTTAATACCTTTTAATTAAAAAATGAGAAAAAGATCAGTATATTTTAAAATAAATAGGATATTATAGACTTTTTAAATTTCTGCCAAATTCTAGCCAGATTTTCTAGTCATTTAGCATTACCCTATATTTATTACTTTCTCTTTCATATTAATTGAACTTTTGAGATGTTTTTTTTATAGTTTAAAATAAGTAAATTATTTAATGTTTAAAATAATGTTTGGATCTTTTTTCATTTTTGCTAGGTGATAAGCTTAACAATGTTAATTGTTCATATTTATAATTTTACTTTGAACTGTTTAATAATAACTAAAAGGATAAAAGTGGAAAATAATATTCAATTCATGTCTTAATTTTTTTCTTCTTAATATGCATGCATTACCACACAAATTTAGGGAGTATCTTTTTTTCCTTATTAGTTTTTAATAAAAAGCTTTTTGGACACAATTATTCAACAGTTGTACTATTTTTTTCCGTTTACTTTTATTTATTTATTTTATTAAAAAAATTATTTTTTATTTTTAATATTAGTTACTCTTTTTAAATTATTAAATTCATTAAAAATAATACACTAATTAATACAAGTATCATTATAACATTTATATTTATTTATTATTTTTAAAATGTGCGGTATCAAATTTATTTCAGACAAGTAAAAGTAAACCAAACGAGTAGTAATAGAACACAAAATGTACGCGATGTTAGTCTAGTAGGTACAAAATTATCTAGAACATTATCTTTACCTAACAGAATAATAATAATATAAAATAAGTAAAAAAGAGAAAGTAGTCCACAATTTCTCTTGTTCTCACATTGTCATACCAAAAAAAGACAAATTTTTGTCTAACTTTTTTTCAAGTATATTACCTTCTTTTTTTTTTCTCAATTGAAAAAAAACATATATACCTATGTTTATCTTTCTTGAAGTTCGAAAAATTTAACAAAAAAATTGTTCTTGTAAACACTTGTCCAGTGTTTTTTGCTGTTAATTTTTTTGTTTTGTTTTACAGATGGGTAATTGTTTAGGTTCATCAGCTAGAGTTGATGCCAGTCTCAGCTCTCACAATATTTCTGGTACTTTCCCTTTTTGTTCTTGCTTTGTTATTTTTTGTTTTCAAGAACTTGATAAACTACGTTTTTGGGTATGAATAAAATTAAATATCATTTTTTTTGGGTGGGGGTGGGGAGGTTGGAGATTAGAGGTGAAACCACTCAAGATTGAAAGTTTAGATAGTTAACACTGAGTTACTAAGATTTCTTGAAATGGGTGTGATTTTTTTTGGCCCTATTTATAAGAACTTATTTTTTTTGAGTTTTATTTTATTTAGTTGGATGATGACATGAGATGAGCTTAAATGAAGAAGTGGGGATTCATATATCCGAGCCTGACTTTTTTGGGATTGTTGTTGTTTGTTATAATCTTGAATGGTTTATTATTAGAAGTGGAGATTCATATATATCTGACCTTGACTTGTTTGGGACTGTTGTTGATGTTATTGTTTTTGATAATCTTGAATGGTTTCTAATTAGAAGTAGAGATTCATATATCCGACCCTGACTAGTTTGAAACTGTTATTGCGGTTGTTGATGTTGTTATTGTTTTTGATAATCTTGAATGGTTTCTAATTAGAAGTAGAGATACATATATCCGACCCTGACTTGTTTGGGACTGTTGTTGCTGTCGTTGTTGTTTGTGACAATCTTGAATGGTTTCCAATTAGAAGTGGAGAGTCATATATCCGACCCTGACTTGTTTTGGATTGTTTTTGATGTTGTTGTTGGCTGTGATAAATCTTGAGTTGTTTCTAATTCGTTTATTAAGAGCAGCAACAACTATCATAATCCCTCAGTCATTAAAAAAAAAAAAAGTGCTTGAAGTTATTCATTACTTATTTAATTACAACTCTTTATCATGATCTTGGTTTAATCAGTGAGAACTCAATGCTTTGGTGTATAAAGCACAAATCTTTAACTTAATTGGTTTGAGAAGATGATTAAGAGCTGTTTGGATTGGTTTAAAAGTTGGTTAAACGTACTTTTAAGTCATTTTAGCTTTTGAGAGTGTTCGGTAAAGTTAACAATAACTTAAAATAAGTTGAATTGATTTTTAAAAAGTTAAATATCAAAAGTAGACTCTCTCTACTTTTTATTTTTTGACTTAAAAGTCATTTAAGTTTGACTTTTATTTTTATTTTTTTGACTTAAAAACTACTCCCTCTTTTCCTTTTTATATGTCACCTTTTTAGATTTCACTTGCATTAAGAAACTAAGTGTAAAATTCTACCCTTATTTAATGTTTTTTTGAAGTCAACTTTTCAAAAAATGATAAATGAATCTATCTTTTATTTTAATTTGCTTGTTGAAATTTCTTTTTCAAAATCAGATTTTATAGAGTAAAGCAATGGTGAGAGTAATTAAATAATGTATGAATTAATTACAATGAACATTAATTGCTTATTAGTTTTCTTCAGTTGGTCAAATATCTATTTTCAAGGCTAATTAACTATCAAGGCTATAGTAGGAAAAAATTGTAATTTATGCATTGATTTTATGAAATGACAAGTTTTATGGACCAACTATTTATAATAAGGATGATATATAAAAAGGAACAAAGGGAGTACTTTTTTTCAGCCAATCCAAACGGGCTCTAAGTATGGGATGCCCGCTGCTTCTTATTGTTCGTTGTGAGTATTTGTTTGAATTGATATATTACCATTGTTTGTGTTCAGAGGAGACTAAGGTATCTTGTTAGACATTTTGAGTTTTTTCACTCTGTTTGGGGACTCGTAGATGGCTGACTTTGTTTGTTAAATGATTGCTTAAAGACTGGGCAGCAAGCCTTAAAGCGATGGTTTGGCTAAACCCAATAGATTTAGCTCAAACCCTGTATTTGTATTATATAATTCATTCAATATGTATAGATAATCTATTCAAAGCCCAGTAAGCAAAACAAGTCTAATTGTGGTTCAAAATCCATAAACTAAAAATCTTGGCTCCACCTCTGCATGTACCACCAGCATTAGCTTATAGAATTGACTGAATTTGCAACGAGATTGATGGCTTTTGTCAAAGATGAAAGCTTATAGGAAAACGAAAATATACATTTGTCGGTTAAGCTGATCAATGCCAATTGAAAACCCTTAACTTGAAGCTAATGCTGCATATTTTAATGCTCGTGGAATAGGATGATTTTTTTTTTGAAGGTTATGGGTGATTAATTTTTCTCTCATATCGAATGAATCATTTGACTAGCATTTTGCACGTGTTACATGCATTCAATCATAGTATCTCAGTTGATGAATGCATAACCGTGGACAAGCAAATTGTTTTCTCAATCTGTTAGTTATATGAATATCACTTATTAATAAACAGTTTTATGGAATCTTTCTTCTGGTTGCCAATTTTCGTTGCGCATATGACATCCTACTATTATATAAATGTGATGTTTGTTGGTAAATCAAATATACCAACTTTAGTTGATTAGTGCATGACTACTGGCTATAGTGGGTATGATAAGAAGTAGAGGTAGAGGTAGGCCGAAGAAGTATTGGGGAAAGGTGATTAGACAGGATATGACATACCTTCAGCTTAACGAGGACACGACTCTAGATAGAATGGTATGAAGGGCAAGAATTAAGGTAGCAGGTTAGTAGGTATTTGAGTATTTGAGTGTTGTCTAGTTTTCCCTACTACTATCTTATTCTTCGATTTTATTACCCGTTTGTTTCCTTTGCTTCAGTTATGTCTTGTTTGTTGCTTTGCTACTGTTCTTCTCCTTTATCTTTAGCATGATTCCTTCATTACTTTATTTTGTTTCCATACTTGAGTTGATATCTTTTACTTGAGCCTAGGGTCTATCGAGAACAACCTCTCTACCATCACAAGGTAGGGGTAAGTCTGCATTCACACCACCCTTCCCAGACCCAGCCTATTTGTGGGATTACATTGGGTTTGTTGTTGAAGAGCATAACTTCTGTCTAGCACATTTTTTGTCCAAACTAATTAGTTATTTGAGTATACTTTCTTCGGGTTACAAATTTGAGGCTTTTTTGGGTTAAGTTATGATTAGATTGTTACCAAATGTGACTGACCAATGCCATTTTCTACTATTCTGTCTTGCAGCTTCTGGAGCCTCTAGGATTCCCAGCAGGACCAGTCATTCTTCTGTTCTATCAAGTCTAAGTATTCCGTCTTATAGTCGGAAAAGCAGTGTTGATACCCTTTCTACTCCAAGATCTGAAGGCGAGATTTTGTTTTCTCCCAATGTTAAGTCCTTCTCATTTAATGAATTGAAAAGTGCAACAAGGAACTTTAGACCTGACAGTCTTCTTGGCGAAGGAGGATTTGGTTATGTTTTCAAAGGATGGATTGATGAACATACTCTTACTGCTGCAAAGCCTGGTTCTGGAATGGTCATTGCGGTCAAGAAGTTAAAGCCAGAAGGTTTTCAGGGTCACAAGGAGTGGGTGGTATGTTCCGTATGCAGATTTACAACTTATTTAACTTATTGATCTTGTTGGCCTTATAATTGATGACAAATGCTTTGCAGACTGAAGTTAATTACCTCGGCCAACTTCGTCATCCAAACCTGGTTAAACTCGTTGGGTATTGTATAGAGGGAGATGACCGACTATTGGTGTATGAGTTCATGCCTAAAGGAAGCTTGGAGAATCATTTATTTCGAAGTACGTCAGCTTACTACCTAAGCTTTCAAATCTATTTACATCTCTTTACTACCTTATTGCTGCATGTCCCTATTCACCAAATCGATTCCTTGCTACCGTCTTTCTTGTTTTTTTCTTTGAAAGCTCAAATTGTTTCATATGTCATAATTCATAAATTCGTTATACAAAGATTTTGAATTAGTATAGGTAGAGATGTATCTTTTTTACTCCCTAGATTAAGTTTTGGTCTTTCTGGAAAGCTGAGATTTTCTACTGCATCATGTTTTAGGGTCTTAGAAGCTGTTTGCTAATTGCTAGTAATCACATGAAAGGAAAAAGTTAGAGACCAAAAAACTAAAAGGAATCTGAAGATTGACGTAGTATGTATGAGCCATTCTGTGGTTTAAATGCCAAATATCTGATTTGATATTCCGAGACTTTTAAGTTGTGACATTACAGGGCACTTGCCTAAATTCTTCTTTGATTATGTTGAACTGGCTTCATTATTATTCCTGTGAATCTTTTTATTGGCCTTCTCTGCGATATATATAAGTAGTCAAACAATGTTGACGGAAGTTTGTTAACTCTATGATGATTGTTGATTTAGTCCATGTGGTATGAGTTGCCATTCTTTCACGAAATGGATAATTATTGAGCATCCAAGTAAAGACTTGTATTACAGTCAAACCCCGTTCAAGTGGCAACATTTGTTTAAAAAAATCATAATTGCTACTTGCTATAGTGAGGTGTTGTTACATGTGTATACTGACATTTGACGTTTAGATTTCATTTAGCTGTTATAAACAGAAGTAAGCCAAAAAATAGTTTAATGATTTTGTGTACCAAGAAGAAGAAATGTACTCGTTAACCAATTTAATAAAAAAAAGAGTTCGTACTTTAAAATTTACTATGTTTATGACATTTGATGATGATTACTATAAATATTTTATTTTATATCCCTAATATATTTCTTACAAACTATTATTACACAATATTTGAGTATGACGGTTATAGATGGATAATTTTACAAAGAATGTACTGCTATAATGAATGTCTGTTCTTATAGGTAGAATGTTCTTATAGAGAAGTAAATAATATGAAGTAAAACATAGTTTGGATAATCAATTTTGGAGAAATGAGTCTTTAAAGTGAAATGTTGTTATAACGAAGTTTGATTGTATATGCTGATTTATAAATTGGTGGTAATTCTTGGAATCTTGTTTAACAGGAGGGCCTCAACCTCTTACTTGGTTGACAAGAATTAAGGTGGCTATTGGTGCTGCTAGAGGCCTTGCTTTCCTACATGATGCTAAAGAACAAGTTATATATCGGGATTTTAAGGCTTCTAATATTCTCTTAGACGGGGTAGGTATTAAGCTTTGACGCGCTCACAAATTCAGTTGTCTTTCTTTAAATATATTAGTGTTAGGTTCTTTTAAAACTAGTGAAAGCTTAATATCTTTTCCTGGTCTGTGACTGCAGGAATTTAATGCAAAGTTGTCTGATTTTGGTTTAGCCAAGGCCGGCCCAACTGGTGATCGCACTCATGTGTCCACTCAAGTCATCGGTACACAGGGCTATGCTGCTCCAGAATATGTTGCTACAGGTTAATATTTTGCTTTTTGGCATAGAAAATCTTGCTACAGGGACAGTTGTGTCTCGGGTGTCTCATGAATTACCGGAAATATGTTATCCTAACTTTGTTATGCCATAATCAACTTGAACATCAAGAAAATTTAATCTTCTTGGACATATTTTCGTGTGGAAGTACTAGGAATGTCAGTCAGTACCCAATTTTACTAGTCTCTAACCTTGTTATAGAAACTACTCGATTTTCACGGAGGAGAAAAAGATTGATTTCTTGTCACAAGAGGGGGCATAACTTTTCATAGTCGATTTGCAAGATTAAGTCGGATGATTATGTTCTTTAAGAAGTCTGATAAATTATTGGTTGTTATTTTGTACTTGCTGTCCACCAGGTCGATTGACATCAAAAAGTGACGTATACAGCTTCGGGGTTGTATTGCTTGAACTTTTATCAGGGCGTCGTGCTCTCGATAAAATGAAGGTTGGCGTAGAGCAGAATCTTGTGGATTGGGCAAAGCCATATCTAGGGGACAAGAGGAGGTTGTTCCGAATCATGGACACTAAACTAGAGGGACAGTATCCTCAGAAAGGAGCATATACAGCTGCTAACCTTGCTTGGCAGTGTCTAAGCAACGAGCCTAAGCTAAGGCCACGTATGTCTGAAGTTTTGGCTGCTCTTGAACAGCTTCAAGCACCGAAAGGCATTAGCAAAGTCTCTCGGATTGAGCATCGAGCCACTTCTAGCTCAGTTCCAGCTTCTCCATTTAAACATCGTTCATCACTCAGCGTGACACCCTCTGCCTCTCCATTACAGGCCTATCATAAGTCGCCACGCGGAAGGTGACTCCAAGAAAATAAACTTATATTTGGTTGTCATTGTAAAGTTTTCCTATATGTAACCAGTTTTGTTGTCTAGATGCATTGACATGCAGAATCAATAGATTGTTTTCATGTAAAATGTTGGAATCATCACTCTGTAACCTACTGATTGATAGAGTTAGCTCTTTTGCTCTTTGGGTACAATTAGTCCTGTTTTCACATAATGGTTTTTTTTCTTGATTTATTATGTCCATACCCAAAAGCCCACCATGCAAGATTCAGGATTTAAACTTTATTGGTTTGAGTTCGAGATTCTACTGTAGCTTACTTAATTTACTAGTTTCAAAAGTCAATTATTTATATTTAGAGAAAATGGTCTAAAGCCTCCCCAACCTATACTTGAAATTTCAACTACACACTCCAACTTCACGGGTGTTATATCACCCCCTGAATATTTTATTTCTCTATTTAGTGCACACCTGAGTGCTGACCAGTACACATAAATCAAATATATTGACTAACGTGATTTGCACGCGCGGGGCCCACTTCAACCTTTCCTTTTCCCTCCTATAAAGATCGAACGACCTCACCCCTTACCTCCAATTCTTTCTTTTCGCTTTCTCCTTTTCATCTCCCTCACCAAAGTCTGATTACAACATCTAAATACACATTTCTGGTGATGATCCAAGCATTCTTGTGTGTATTTTCAACTTGATTACATAGTTTATCAACTGATTCAGTAAATGTTAGTTCTTTGTCCCTTATAAAGAGAAGCAAGAATACAACCCCGATAATTGATCTAGGGCCCGACTCTAACACCTGAACTAGGATAAGACCTCGATGACCGTTCCAAAATTCGACTCTGAGATTTGACCCAGGACCTGACCTAGACTTTTGACCTAGGAAAATATTTTTCAAAAATAATTTTTAATTTTTTTTTACCGGGGTGGCGGCTTGGGGGTAAGGAGAGGGGGGGTGACAAAAAAAAATGAAATACTTTTCAAAAAAAATTGATGGTGTGGCCTTGGTCTGAGTCGGGGTGGCATAAAAAATGATATATTTTTAAATATAAAATATTTTTCATAAACAATTTAAGTTG